>NW_015090862.1:8872986-8999378 GCF_001431845.1 Calidris pugnax
GAGGAGGGCAAAAAGAGAGAGAAAGAAACCCCGAAGAAAATAACTTTCAGTTCACAAAAGGTGAAATGGGAATGACATCACCAGAATTTTTTCTAATTTTCTTCCAAAACAATTTCCCTTATCAACCTAATTTGGCAATTTGGCTTATCAACCTAATTTGGTTTTTTGTTCATATGAAGCGCTTACTCCAGAAAAACATGTTTCTGTCACAATCTTGGACTAGCTTTGGCAGGCCTACAACTCCTCAGAAAGAAGGGCTGATACAAAACTGTAATGAACACCGTGGCGGTTGGTTACTGGAGACATGAAATCACATGAACTACATAAACTCAAATGCGCAAAAAGAAATTAAAGCAAAACCTGTCATCTGGAAGTTCAGTTGGGACATAATCATTTGCTGCACAGCTCTCCCGCTCCACAGGGAACTTCCAACCACCAATTCAGAGGAAAATAGAAGTTGTTGGCCAGGGGGCTATGCAGTATTCACAAGTGCTGTAACACACGGGTGTCTCTCAAAGGAATAATCACCGAGTGCAACCTCAAAACCTCAAAATCTTTGAGCCCTAATCTTCTCCTTAGGAATGGACTACAGTCTCTGGCACTTTTATGAACAAGCTGTTATCATTTTACACATCAGATATACAACAAGCACAATCTAGTTACTGTCTCCCGCTTCCCCATGTGAGGCAAAGGGTCTAAACCAAACTTCACAAAGGTCCTTGTCCTTTTACTCAGAAATATCAGCTTTATAGAAACTGCTGCCAGCTACAAAAGCAAGTCAGACTGGCATCAACAGAAGAAAAAATGTTTCCCCTTAGGATACTGTTCCCAAACACTCCCTGAAAAATCTTTTTCTTCTAAAGGCTTCCTCTTGGGGTGGACTAAGACCAGAGCTTTGTCTCCTGTGGGCTGGCATTTGCAGCAAGAGCAGAGGAGCTCATATGGGGAGTCCTTTGATTCCAGGAGAACAGTTGCAGCGCTGTCAGCACAGCACATGTGACTTTGCATGAGTCTGAGTCAGAAGGGAGCAACAGATGTGGAGAGGAGATCACTGCAATAGGGAAAGGATCCTGTTTCTAGTCTGAATGCACAGAAGGTGTCACAGTGCAGTTTGGCCCCTGTCTCAACACTCCTTGATTTTGGTTTCTAACATCACAGGTTAAATCAATTTCTGCCTTCTGGACCAGAGCTATAAGAAAACCTTAAGTAAAATGTCTTTGTCATAAAGGATATTACTCCCCTGCAGTGCCAGATGGGTCCACAGACATGCAATTTATCCAATATCAGGAGGTGAATATGGGGTTAGCAAACCATTTTCTCACTACTCTCTTAAGCCTTTTTTGCTTTTGCTATCCCATACTAAGGTTCATGATTTCAGGCTTTTCCTATATTGCAAGAATTAAAACCCTGAGCAAGTACACAGGCCAGGAAGGGAGGAACAACACTTGCTGAGGAATATTAACCTGAATTAGCTTTCAAAATTGAATCATTAAACAGAGCCCCTCTGCAAACACTCTCAATCAAAAGTAAGGTATTAACATACTTGCAAATGGAACTTGATCAAATTATAACCACTTAAATTCTGTATAAGTAATTAACTAGCTTTGCATGAGCTGAACAGCCCGTAACTAGCAGCAGGCAAGCTGGTGAGCGGGCATCTAGAGGAAGTGGGGGAGGCTTCGCTGCACACAAGGAGGGAGACTTCATTTAGGACAGGGTATGGATCCACATGCAAGGGGTCTGTACCACTCAGAACCTGCCCAGAGGTACCTGGCAGCTTTCGGATCACAGCCCCATGCCTCTAGAGAGATGATGCAGCCTGCAAACTGTCCTCTAAGACACTAGCAGCCAGCGCCTTGCACTGAATCAGGGAGTAGGCATCATTTAATCCAGGCATGGGGGGATTTTCCCTTTCTCTTATACAGTAGACAATTCCTTTGCTTGGGTTTGTATTGTTTTGTCCAACTCAAGGGCTTATTGTTTGCAGAATTTTCAGAAGACCCATACATGGGGAAGCATGAAGTCTCAGCAGTATCAAAGACTCATAGAATCTTAGAATGGTTCAGGTACTGGGTCCAGTTCTCTTTAATATATTCATCAATGACCTGACATTGAGTGTACCCTCAGCAAGTTTGGTGACAATACAAAACTGGGAGGGGTCATTGACACAATGGAGGGCTGTGCTGCCATACAGCAAGACCTGGACAGCCTGGAGAGCTGGGCAGAGAGGACCTGGATGAAATTCAATAAAGGCAAGTGTAGGGTTTCTGCATGTCTAAGGAGCAGATGTGTTGCTGTTAGAGAAAACATACATCCTATGTGGGTAAATAGCACTCGTCTGAATAAGTTTCCTGCTACTCATTGACAGACAAAATGCATTTACCCCAGTTATATCTTCACTGTTTTCCTGCAGTTTTGGAAGAGAGTAAAGATTTAGTGCACATCCTGTGTAAGCCCCATTGCTTGCAAGTAGTCAAAAGAACATCAGAACTATCCTGACTAACCCAGTCAATTTTTGCCCAGCCATTACATGACACTAATTAAATGCAGGGCCACATGCTTTAGCCTTCCTTCCCCCATCACAAACAAATATACTGTTCACACACAATAACATGGTAAGGGGGAAGGAAAGGAGATAGCTAGGAGCAGGCTACCCCAGCTAAAAACCAGGTTTTTTTGCCAGCAGACCTCTTCCAAATTATCCTGGGAAGCTGGCCAGATTAATTACCCCGGTAGACCACACACAGCCTGTGGGGTAAGCAGCCTTTGCCTTGAAAAACTGACTTGTATTATGAAACTCTCTCTCTCGAAAGCATTGTCAAAGGTGCCAGGCTTGAAATATAATGCTGCACAATCCTACCTTCATTCAGCTGCTATGTTTTGAGTTGTACTAGTTTAGGATGCAGCCTAACCATGCGAGCAGACTGCTGTTGGAGGGGGAGTACAGAGCAGGGGAATTACAAAACTCACCAGATCCTAGCCTGCTGGCTGGATGACTTCCAGAATTTGGAGTCTGTTTTAATGACAGACACATGTATGCATTTCCCACCATGCTTCGAATCTCCCTGCCAGGTCCACTTTTTATGAAAGAGTAAGGTATTGAAAACAGCCAGAATCCTGCTTTCACAAGGTCCAGAAATGGGGCAATTCTTGTGAATCTCAAATCCTACCAGGTAAGAAAAGCCAAGGGACCACACAATGCACGCTAGATGGGGTCTGAGATTACTGTTAACAAGCTCCTGGGCAGCCAGGATTTTGTCAGTCACACACTTCAGTGTTTGCTTCTGGAAGCATCCTTTGAATATAATGCAAAAAGGATTGTAATTTGACCACAATGCAAAGATGTGCTTTCCTTGGGTACCCAAAGTGCTAAATGACCTTGCAAGTATCCAAAGCAGCCCAGCTGTACTACCAGTGCCTCCCAAATGCCTTACTATGGTAGTGATCCTGTTTCTCTACAGCCACACAGGCACCATATAATTTGGTATGAATTGGAGCTGCTTTAAGGTGGACCTCACTGTTTCAACCCTTTGTCCTTATGCTTTCGTTCACCGAACACCACACAGACCCCGGCATGAAATACATGGACATGGATTAGTTTGGTCTAAAAGTGAATTGTTCTAAGGTGCTGGACTGTGAAACGGAGTGGCTATGTTCCCTTACACCAGCTCTGCTGCAGGAAGATAACCTCTGGCAGAGGGACAGTAGCAAATCACTGCAGGGCAATGACATCTAAATTGCTGTGGCTGTTTGTTTGGGCACACAGAACCCACAGCAGTCAGCCTTATGTCAGCAAACAGCAACGTGTTTGATGACTCAGTAGTGGGCACTTCAGGCCAGAGAGGAAGACTGAATCCAGCCATCCCGCGAAAGAGAAGTATTAAACAAAATCAGGGAAATTTAGGGTCCAAGGAGCTTGGATGAGAGGATGAAATTTAGTCCAAGGCTATAACCTGCAAGTCTGTCATTAGTTAAAGGTCTTTAACATCTTCCAAGATTGTCTTCTTACTCATGGAAGAAGATTGCTGCTGGGGACAAACGGACCGCTTCCCATCTATTTTCCACACCTTTCAGGAATGTTTTCCCCTTGCCTATCTGAATTCATTTTCAGAGAGTACTTGAAAGTCTAGCATAAACCTGGTATACTTAGTTTAGTTCTTGCTAATTACATAGCACCTCAGCAACTGATTGTACACTAGTCAAATAAATCCAGAATGAAGTTATCTCAGTAAGAAATTGTTTGCAGCAAACTAATTAGTGAAACTTTAAATCAATGTTTGCAAGACTTTTCTCACAGTTGGTAAAATCGCAGGCAACTTAATTAAGACTATCTTGTTAAAAGCTGAGAAAAACCTTCTGCCAGAAAAGAGGCTTGAAGGTGGGTGAAAGAAAGAACATAATACACAAGAAAGGTAGTACTGGTCTTTTGGCTGCCTACCACGAGAGAGTAGCAAGTGGTTCAGTGAAACAAATGCAAACTTCCTAGGAAAAGGAAGTTTTGTTTTCTAATGACACAACTTTTTCCCCATGCCAAAAACATCCTCCAAGAAAGTCTTGCTTAATAAAACTGCAAATGCAGTGAAAGCCCCTACTGTGTTCCTGACAGGGCAACAAAAATCTTAAGTCATCAAGGAGAGTCACCAGAAAACAGTCATCACAGCAACTCTCAGTTGTCAGGACTTGAATTAAAATATCCCCCTTCCATCTCAAAACTTGAGTCAAAGTTGACAAAAGCTGAGCAATAGGCTCAACAAAAACAGATCCTCTCTGGAGTAGGAGGGAAGAGAAGAAAAGAAAACAAAACAAATCAAGCCAAAAATCACCAAGCCAAAAACCACAATAGAGAGGCCAAGCTAAGCAATATGAGGCTCAACTTCAACCCTGACAACAGTCAGACATGACCACTATCAACACTACACACCTTGAACAATAACTGAAGCTTTGGCATCAACCCAACGCTCAAGGAACACACTTTGACTGATCTTGAATGGAAGATACAAAAGCAATGAAAATAGGAGATTCTTGAACTCCCAGCCTCAGACAAGATGAAGAAACCCAGTAAGAGCACAACCAAGTGCAACAGTTCTAAAATAACGATATGGGAATACATAATTTGTTGTTGTTAAACATCCTTTTAAGAACATAATCAATCTTTATATTCTGAAGCTGCCATCAAATAGCCATTTTCTTTAAATAAATATCTAAATATCTATATTTATATTTAGATATATATAGGCAAATCTCTCTCTCTGATTTGGGATAATTTAGAAATAAGAAAAGCAGACATATCTGCAAGAAATTTTAACAGAAAACGCACCTTAACATGACTAAGAAACACACAAAATAAGGACCTGGCTGCGCAACATACTTCAGCTCCTCACAAAGCTCTGATTGAGCTCAACCACCAACTCCTCTGTATCATATTGCAGGATTAAGGCCCATTTTAAAAATCTCCAAACTAAACAGCCTGTAATATAAACTCAACCAGAACTACGATGAAATAAAATGTAGGTTTGAATAGTACAAGTACATTTTAAGGCAGAAAGAGAGGCGAGGCTTAGTTACTCATTCAGACTGAGATGTATCACTACAGGCTAATGGTGGGTTGAAGTGAAAACATGATATATATCACTCCTGAGCCCTAGGATTATGATCTCACAGTTAACACCTGAATCCACATTTGTTGTTTGAAACCACCTCTAATTCCACACTGTCTGGAAGGGTTAAAGCCATCAGAGCTGATTTCAGAAATAGGCACCAACAGTGAGAACAACTAGTTCCCTCGACTGCTTTGCCACTGGTAGCCAGTCATAGAATTAGAGAATTCTAGAGTTGGAAGGGACCTTAAAGATCATTGAGTCCCACCCCCCCTGCCATGGGCAGGGACCTGCCTTTTTGCCGCCTCATCCTCTCAAATCTAGGCTTCAGAGGATGGAAAATAATCATTTAACAGGCTTCAGTGCTGTTTTCTCCACATCACATTAAAACAGTGGTGTATCATTAAAAAGGAATGTTGTGCAACAGAAAAAGGATGCTTATGCTCTATTGATAGAAGACTTTCTGTCCAAATCAGAATTAATTTCCAGATATTAAAGTATTTGATAGAGCATTAGAGATTATTTGAGAAAAAGACAAAGATGTTTATGAAACATTGCAGATTCAGCTGGTGTTTTGAAACAAAATACAGTAAGTGCTTCTAAGTACATTACCATGTGTTTATAGCACTCATTATGTAGCATTTCAGAGGGACAATTTGAAACATGTAAGAAAAGAACAGACCAACATTTGCATTGCTAGTTACTAAACTCAATACAAAGCACATAGGAGGTTTTCCACTTAAAAGAAACAAAAAATTAATTAATTAGTTAAATGAAAAACCCCACCACAAAACTGAAACCATCACACACAACACAAAAGCTTTGGAGCCGCTTTTCCCTGGTTGGATACTCAAGTATCCCTCACAACAAAGCAGTTCAGGGTTTTTCAAGCTCAGGTAAGGCCTTGTAAGAGACTGAGACTATTTCCTCAAACATATACAACTACTATGTCGGTAACTAAGTGAACTGGTACCACTTTGGCCTTTTGTTCAACTTGACAGAAGAAGGAAACTTGTCCATATGTCTGCTGTAAATATTTACACAAGACACACATTCTGCAGGCAATAGAAATCAACTAAGATAATTCTGTAATATGCAATTTACCAAGGCTGCACACACTTTCAAGCAAGATTCTGAGAATACAACGGTTTTGATAGATTTAGAGATACTAACAGCCATTCAACTATTACAATTTATATTACAAGGGAAAAGAAATGCAAATAAAACAAAAGACTTACCTACCGATACTACTGACTACTTCTGCCTTAAAAATGAATTACCTTTAGGACCCCGAAAAGGTGTTAGGCAAGTTCTGGAATTTATCCACTGTGCTGGCCAACTGGGAATTAGCAACACTTAGTCATCCACATCAAAAGCAGAATGGGATTTTTTTCTAAAGGTAAAGCCCACCATTTAAAAGAACTACAGTTGCATTTTCGGTAACAGTACTGCTGCTGCTATTTGTGCCATGAGTTTTTAACTCAGTTCTTAGCCACTTACCTCTATAAGGAATCCATAAGTTGATAGTACGCAATGCTGTCCTGGAACATGTAATTAACAAAGCCCTGGTCCATTTAAGTTAAAAATACAGATTCTAGAGAATAGAGAGTGAGAGTGTGTGTGAGACAGAGAAAGGGAGGGAGAGAATGAATTATAAATGCATCTAATTTGGCTATAATACAAGCTGCACATGCGGACTGAGAAGAGTCCATGGCCCACAGTGTGTAAGCTGTCACCAAATTGCATTTTGCTAATAATTCATATCTGTAGCCAGCAAATTAAGCCAGCCATAGCTACCCAGGTAGATATGCTGACTGTGTTTAGGTATCAGTTAAACAGCTACAGCTTGTTTTCGCTTAATATAGTTTCTCTTAAAATTTTGACAGCTGGCTGAATGCTCTAGTGGTTTTTAGCCAAATTATTGCAAGGTTTCAATTTTCATCTTAAGCCCTGCAGATAGGTATGTAATCATACCATACTAATAAATAACCAGTGGTTTCAAGGTCATCAGAGGAAAGGGATCAAAAAATTGTACAGATCAAAAATATACGGAGTCTTAAGCAGACACTAGTTCTAATTTATTTCATATTGATGCTCAGCTTTGTTGGTCAAATAAATGCTCTTTGTTTTCATTTCTGCCATTCATTTTGATATCCTGAGGTATTGCCAGCAGCAGTTCCATCAGCTGTGATGGAACATTTACATTCTGAGAGCTCTTAAATTCCCCAAATGTCCTCACTGTGTATCTGGGTATGCAACGGTAGAGATATACCCGGAGCAAACAGAAACCTCAGAAAAACATGACCTCTTTTACGTGCACAACCTTACTGTCTATTCAAACAAGCTGGTTGCCCAAGAACAAAATACTTAAAGAGTATCTGGCTGTGATTCTTTCTCTTTCAAATAGTATTACAGTAGCAAGTATCATTTACACATAGGTAAATTGCTAGATCCACAATGACCTAGAAACTTAAGTATTTTATTAACAAAATAGATTATGTCCCTCTAGAACTTGATACAACATCAGAGCATGGTTCTTTCTGCTGCAAATACACAGGACATATCACTTCAGTTAAAGGTGGATGTTTTCATAATGTCAGTCGGATATACACATGTAGTATAAGATTCCACGCAATAGAGGATAGCAATATTCCCACACTGGTCAGCTTATAAATCATATTATCATCCAAACTCAAAAAAAAAAAAAAAAAAAAAAAAAAAAGGGCTTTTCCATCTCTATTATTCCAATGTGGTTAAAAAGTCTGGGTTTTTTACTACTTAGGCAAAAAAATTGAATAACTATAAATGTTCATAAGCACACCTGCTGATTAATAACCACTCTGCTTGCACCTGAGATTTGTCTGCAGTTGGAAACGACTCCCAAGCATCTGGATCTCTATTGGCAGCTTTGAGATTCGGAACTAAAGGTCGCCAGGATTTGGCTTGTAAAATTTTCTCTCATGAAATGATTTAATTATGTCACGTATCAAATGCAGTGCAGGAGAAGAAAATAAAAATAAAATACTTGAATGGCCAAATCTGATCATCTTTTTTATTCACAATTCATATTCTATCTCTATAGAAATGTACATCTGAAAGTGTCTGTATCTATATAGGTGTATTTATCATCAACATTGGTATGGAACTAAGAACTTAACTTTTTCTTTAAAACTGTTAACAATAATTAAATATAATTTGCAAACTGCAATTGTATACACTCCAGTAGGGAACGCAGAATGAGACAGCGTGTGACAGCAGCAAGCTCTAGGGAGACAGGGTTACTCCACTAATAAATCCACCTGGACTTCAACAGATGCCATCTCCTGTCAAAGCTATTAGAAAACACTTGATCATTTGCTCCTGGTTTGTTTGCCACATATAGCATAATCAAGGAAATTACTTCTCAAGTAACACTTATCCTTAGACATTGCAATTTTTTAACACTACAGAACATTGACACTGGCCTTGTTTTAAAGGCCATGGATATGGGAGGGAATTGCTCAACCCATCCAGCTGGGGACTAGTAGAGTCAACTAACTATGCTCCTGGGTCCCATCCAACAATGGGGTATTTGTTCATCACACTGCTCTCTGTGCTTTGCATGGTCACTGTCTCCAGGTAGCTGTTAAGTATCCACCAGCACACACATAGAGACTCACACAGCACATATCTGTGTAGCAGTTGTATAACAAAACACAAAAGGAAACAGTGGGGTGAGCTGCTGAAAGGCAAGGAGAACACAGATCTGCTCAGGAACAAATAAGGTAATATACATGTGCCTGGACCAAACACTAAAGGGCTACTACACAGCACCACTTCAGAGATCCTCTTCCCCCTAGTCACTTGCCAAGTGAAGGCTGCTAATAGTACAAATCCTAGAAATTACAGCAGATGTAGAAAAGTTCCAAGAAATAGTATGATTATTCCTCCCCCTTCAAGTCATCGCAAATCTTCAATACTGAAAACTCTTTCCATCTTATAAAAGTCAAAATATACTAATTACAGTTACAGAAACATTCACCACACTCTGTTGCAAGTCTCTTCTCCCACCACTGGATTTTAAAGACATGCTTGGCATGCCTGCTCAACAAGATCTGGCTGAAGATCTTAACACACTCATTCTGCGTAAGTACCAGCTGAACAGAAATTGCAGCCACAGCACTCCGCCAAGCACAAGTTGTGCCCATCACATTGAGAGCTTGTTGCGTTGAAAAAGACAGGACTGAAATAACCTTGGGCCTTTAAGACAACAAATACTAATCACCAGCTGACACCAGCAAGTCCTGCTTTCTAGGAAAGTGCTTTCATTTTTGTACATGTCATCGCAGGAATCATCACATTTTTAATTGCTTCATACACTGCAATGATTGTGCCAAGGACCCTTATCTTGAACTTGTAAATCACTGGTCTTGCTATGCAATAACATCACAAGGAGACAATGCAAACCATGGCTAAACCCTACTTATAGTAGTAAAAAAAATCTATTGAGGAAAAAAAGGAAACTGTAGAGTTTTATCGCTTCCACAATCATTTTCCATTATCTCATTCTTTCCTGTTTGACTGCACACACAACTGCCTATAAACATTAACGGGTCACATCAAAGGATCACCAAAAAAAAACCCCAAATGCAGAAAGTACTAGACTCAGCTTGATTTAACACAAGACACCATCAAAGGTGCGATCAAAAGTGTGTAGAAATATAGTCAGAAAGAAATGGAAGAGGGTGGTTGACCTGCGTTGCACAGATGCAGCAGTTGTGCAAGATAAAAACATTGACTGGACACTCCGTAAGACCGTGCAGCTCACAGATCATACACTAAGGGCATCCACATCACTGGGAAAATTATTCCCCAGTAGGTACCACTTCAGATTAATAACACAGCCAGTTATAAATGTGTCTCAGAATTAGATCTATCTTTTACTTCTCAATTCCGATACAAATAAAAATTACAGTGTTTTCTATCCCTATGACTGAGACAGGTTTCACATGGGTCCAATGCTCTACTAGACTTGACAAAGTGGGAATATCATGTATCACTTTACAAATATTTTGCATAGCTCTGCTTGACTGTTTGAGACAGATAGCTTGCTGCAGGTAAGATCAAAGAGAGGTGGAGGAGGAACCTGACAAGAAAGAAAAACTATAACCCAGATAAGGAGCATCCCAACATTCAAACTACAACAGGCAGGCTATTAGCTGCAAAGACACAACCTGCCTGCAGCCAGCAGTTACATGGTTGCTTTTCCAAAGCTAAAGGAAGAGATACAAGATAAATAAACAAACAAACTTAACAAAATATCGGTCTGTTAAAGGAAGGGATGAACAGGGCCAACACACTGACACTTTCAGAGCATGCAGCAGTCAGCAACCAATCCAACCTGCAAGAGATAGAGTCAGCAGGCATGCAAACACCGCAGAGAAAGGTCAAAGATGCAGTAAATGCAGAGGCCCCCTTCCTTTTACTTTTTATTATTGGGTGACAAATTAAATTAATGTTTTAGGCTTTGCATGGACAAATCACTTTGCTTACCCTACTGGGAACAACTGCTCTAGCAACAGATGGCAACACATGTAGGCAGATGACAAAGATAGTCTTTGATTCTATACAGGAGCATATTAGCACCAGAGACAACAACCAGGCTTGAGACCCAGGGCAGTCCAGCCATGCAAGAGCTCAGCCCCAGCCAGCTAATGGGAAATACTACCCTCATGCGCACCAAGGCCTGTGCAAGCCAGTCCAGACCATGGCATGTCCCATGAGCCGGTCAGGAACCAAAACATTGTTTTAGACAGCCAGATGAGTCTTTGTAGCTCTCTCCATAAGAGCTGTCACAGAAAGGGGCGGGCAACATTAATCTCTGTTCTTAGCCATTTCCAAGGGGATACAAGAAGCACACAGGTATTAACTACTCTCTTCCCTACCTGGTTACCTTCTAGAATGAAAAACACTTTATGCAATGACCACTTCATGCGTCCCTTTGCACAGAAGTAATGCGATGACTGTTATCTGACCAACAAGATCAGTCAAACACATCCTAGAAACCTCTAGAGTACTTCTCAATGCAGTACAGATTGATGCTGCCCAGGACAGTCAAATGTTAAGCCAGTTTTATGTATATGCAAGCTTGCATAATACAAATTTTATAAAATGGAGTGTTCTTTTTTCCCAAAATATATATTTTTATATATGAAGCTCCATTGGAATGTCCTTCCTTGTCACGTACTTCCCTTACCATGCTCTTTGCTGCTGGGCTCAGGGCCAGAACAGTTCTGCTTTCCAGATCTCAATCTTGTTTTTCTCTGGACGGATATCAGAGTGAGCAGATTGACAAAGGACAACACAGTGAAACTCTCTTTAGATTGAAGGTCAAAGCGCTGCATGGCTGCAAGTTTTCTGCTCCACCAGCAGTAGTGGAAACACTATGACATGTTCCACATAGATAATGATTGCAGTTTATATTCACACACTCACCTTTGCCAACACTGTCCTGGTAATATGATGAACAACACATGCAGTTCCTCTCAATGAACTATGCTTTGAAAGTTGTCTTCTCTGAACAGCTGGAGGAATGCTGGTCTCTCAGTCCTCAGGCAGGCCATAAAACATAAGACTTACTGACAGCCTAAAAAAAGCTCCGTTGTGGTACTACACCACAGAGCCAGCTTCTTACAAGCCATTGCCAGCCCCATGTTGCAGGAAGATTTTTATGCTGTCAACTTAATAATGCAATAAAAGGCAGAGGAGAGCTTTACTTGTAAGTACCAAAATATAAAATTCTACCACATATAGTGTGTGGAAGATAAAGTCTCTTCTCACAGACTAGAAGTGACAGCTTTGCATTAGAAAGCGGCAGTAGATATTCAAAATCTCCAGGAAAACCTGTAGTAAAGGCACCAGAAATCAAAGTGCAGCTGCTCTTTTTACTGTTTAAATCATTATATATTAGCAACAAATCTTGTTGTTGGCCAACACTCAGAAATGGCATATGGCCAATAAAAGGTTCAGTGGAGTTTTCCATCTGTCACTGAAATCAGCTATGGCTCCAGCTCATACATAGTAAGTTTAGTGTCATAATTATTTGTGTACTAGACGTCAACCATTCAGTCTAACATAATCATTTGACTACACAATTTGCTAAATATACTGCCCAAGCAAGGCACTACATAACCACATAACTGAAATGCATGAGATGTTACAGTATATAACACTAGCACTATCAAGAGGTAAGCATGTGAATAGAGTGTGCGGTCTTGCCACAATACGCTATGCAAATAGAAACACACTAATGTATCTTCTTGATACATAACAAAGACAGTAAGAGGCAACCAAGCTCTTATTAAAAGTTAAATGCATGCACAATAGCAAGTCAATGAGCGGTCACCACGGGTTTTTTTGTACCCCTGCTTTTTCATTACAAATACTAAGCATATTGATTTACTTTGCTGTCTTCACTGTCCTGCCAGCACAAGAAGGCTGACAGATTAAGCTTTAAACTATTTTGTTTCACTATAGGTTCAGGAAATACCTTAGTAAGAGCATAGTCTGAGGTTTTTTAAAATTCTTTCAATAGCATTTTCCATTAGTTTTTAGCAACTATGGAAACAACAACGATAGTTTTCTCCCTCCCCCCACAGCACTCTGGTTATATGAATCCTGCACTGATAGGTCTTTAGGGCTGTATTTAGATCTGGATTTTCCAGACACCAGGATTTATATTTCAATCAGCCAAGAGTCACAGTCTGCTTGGCCCCAGATTTGGGTGCAGGCACAAGCATATTTCTATTTTCTAGCTCAGTCAGAAAAATGTGTAACATTCCCGAATGCAGAACTCTAACCAAGGGAGGGGGGAAGTGTTTTAAACTGTGCTAGAAGTCAAAAGCAAGAACATTTTTGTTTGTGCAAGTCTGTAACAGTACTATTTCTCTTCCCTAAGCCTCACTGCTCCACATCCAGTCCAAGAGAACTGCCAAAGCCGTTTAGAGCTACTGAATCTGACCTATGGCTGGCTTTTAAGTTTTAGAACCTGGGAAGCTGGTAACACAGTAAAGAGGGATGCAAGAATTCACTGAAACTTTTTACAATATTTAATAATCCCTTTGTGGTTTGGACAGAGCTGGCACAACTTCACAGCAATAAGCTGATTTGCACAGAAATGGGCTTATGGCTCCAACAGATGACAGCAGTTCACAAGAATAATTTTTTGTTGCAAACAAGGTCCTATCCGTAGTGCTATTTTGCTCATCAGAGCAGAGAGGAGATAAAAAACATATTATCTTTAAAAAAACAACCCACCTCATCCCCCCACCTCAAATAATGACAATAACTTAAGTGCTCAAGTCAGATTCCTAAACATCAGTTATCTTGATTAGCAGTGAATCCTTAGAGTACCCAAGACACTCACGGGAGGGGAGCAGACATAGCAGGACCTATTTCAGGGCAGCAGATGGAATGCAGGCAGGAAACCCTTGAGTACCCAAAGGTCAAACACCAACAGTTATGGAGCTGGACTGTAGTCTACAACACATTCAAATTCTTGGACAGCAGATATCTCATTAAGCAGATGCAGTATTCAATATCTCAAGTACAATTAAATTGAGCATTTTTAAAGCCTGTTTAAATTCGCATAATTTTCTTCATTGTTTCTGTAAAATTGAAATAAATATTTAAACCTGAAAGCATATGAAAAAAGCATTTCCATGGAGAGCTTTTAAAAGCCTTTAATCTTATATTGCCAATTGTTTGTCCTGTCCGGAAGGTTAGAGATTGTGCAAGGTATCTTACCAAGAGCATCAACTCATTGGACAGGCAGGAGATTGAACAAGAAAAACAGTTCAAGGAAGTCCTTTAGGAGGAGACAGCTTTAAACAGATCCCAGAGAGGAACCAAAGAATACATAGCTCATGCTGTAAGGACAGTGTTCCTTACCTTGAATTAGAGGAGTCTTCAAAACTAGGAGCTGTTAAACTGAATAGAAGAATCAGAGTGGGCATGCTCAATGGTCACTTCAAGAGTAAAGAAGGGGGAGGAAGACCAGATACTTTATTTACATGAAATGTACATAAATGCACCAACACCACACTCAAACTGCCTTGGCTTCAGTGGGTGTAAACACCGGAAAAGCACAATGAGAGGCTCCACACAGTTTCAGCCCAGCCCAGTCCAAGCTTTGCAAACACTAACAAATAAAAATGTATTTCCACCTAATGGAAATTGTATAGTTGGGGAACCTGTGGAGATAGTTCACAAAGCTGGAGCTGTCACCACTGCTTCTCCTCAAACAGATAGGAAAATTCGGTGGAAAAACCCTGACAATTTAACTACAGATTTCTCCATTTGGCAGATGAGATTCAGCAGCAACAGATTAGGGAAAGGAAAATACTAGCTTTACATTTATAATGACCTCTGAACCAACTATTCTCATTCAAGATGAGAGTGAAGAGAGTCAGGGGTGGACATAACAGATTAGAGCCAAAGCATTCGAAAACAGATCCACTGGATTCACCAGTTGTCATCAAGAGAGTGTCTATTCCATTTCTAGCTGACCTGCTACCTTATTTCCCCACCATTTTTTAGTCCCTGCTGGTGGCTTCCAGCCTGCCATGCTGAATCAGCTATTCAGTCAGTCAAGCTATATCTGAGGAATCTTTGGCAGCAGATGAGAGTGTCTAAAAATGATCCAGGAAAAGGTAAGCTGGGAATTGTCTTTAAAAAACATTTATCAGTAAACTGAAGGCAGTACTGAAACAGCTGGAAAGCTGGAAGGAACAGCACAGCAGCTGAAGACCTCCATGTTATTTCCATCCCCTGCTTACAAAGAGAATGGTCCATGGAAGAAGTAATGTAAATTGCATATACTATGCACATCACCTCCATGGTTGCTGATAATGTTTATTGGTGACAAATGACCACAATAAAATGATACTTCTAGTCGCCACGGAACAGATGCATAAGCTAGAAGCTTTTAAAATGGGTGAGAAAACCCTAAATCATAGAGGGTTCGTGATATGTGAGAATATGAGAAACCAGTTTTAGTGACATAAGGATATAATAATTGTTCTGTCCTGAGGGAAAAAAGTTTCAGCTCTATCACATCAGTTCCTCTGTCAGCACAACATGCTTCTTGCAAAAGATACAGTGGTATCTATATATTCTGTGCTAGCAATTAAGATATCAATATGTTCATTTTTAAGGTCTGATAAAAACTTAAAAGTTGCCTTCGAATATGAAAACCATTATGTTCCAGCATACATAGCAATGACAGAATTAGTATTAAATGTGTGAGGTTTTAAATATTCTCCATTTCACAGGGGAGCTTTTTAAAGTTAGCACTGTGAAGGAATAATCAGTAGTAACTCACCAGCAGTTTACGCGAGCTTGGGAGAAGCTGAGTCCTCTGACAAAACACAAACTGCTTTTCTAGTGATGAGATATCTCATGAGGAAGCAGTGGGGGACTGCACCAAAGCTCTCTAAAGAGACACATTCTCAGAGTTTGCAGGAATGTTATGCTTCAGTTGTCTGCACTGCTCAGTTTGAGCAGTAATAGTTCTGTCATTTTCTCAACAGAACCACAGAATTGATTTTGTTCCTTCATCTTCATGTAAAGCTTATAGGGTTTCCAGACAAAAGGCAGGAGTCTGCACACACATATAACTTGTATATTAGTCTGGATATAATTTACATGAGCTCTACCCAAAGTATAAAGTGAGAGAACCAATTTGTCAAGAAGTTCCAGCTGAATTTCAGCCAGTTTTCATAAACTCCAGGTTCACAGAGCTATCTCTATAGGCAGTCTTTTTGGCATGCAGCCGTCCAGCTATGTTTTATCAGAAGTTTCTGCTCTTCACTTTGTTGCTCCCCCCATCCAATTGCAGAAGACACAACAGGGTTATGCCTCACTGTCTAGCCAGGCTGCCACAAAGGCCCCTGCTCCATCTCTTGAGAAAATTGTTCTCCACTCCCTGTTTTTCACCTCCTCAGCAAAAGCACAGCCAAAAAGCAACCAATCTGTTTTTCCCTGCTGGCCTCATCCCTAAGGCTGCACAGAGGTGAGGGGAGGAAGAGAGAATTTCCAGGAGCATGTCACAACATGCACAAAGTAACAAAAGGTTAGTATCATAGATACTGCACCAAAACCTGAAGGTACTTTAAAATGCCAGGAGTCTCCTCCAGACTGACGCATAGTAACATAACCCAACATACACAAGCAGTAATTTGCAACACACTGTCTTTTAGCAATCAGCTGCCGAAACAGAGAAACATCCTCAAATCAACATCACCTATGACATTGTAAATAACGTTAGTACATGATGTTATCTGGTGAAACAACTTGGTAGCCTATAAGATAGAAATAAATGTATCTCTCCTCTAGTATGTCAATAATAATTATTTTTCTAATGCTTGTTCAGTCATAAGAATACATGAGAAGAAGCAATTGCATTGGAGAAAATACAATTTGATGTTGTTTATATACAGACACTTATGTACTGAGAGTTTGTTTTATCTCCTGAGATATCACTGAGGTTACGGAACTTGCAGGCAATAACCATAAGAATAATATTATAATCATAAGAATAATAATTTCCATTTTATTTATGTAGAATGTAAATTCCTAAGTACTTGCAAACTCAAGGTCAGCTGAATGTTGCCAGAGCAGCTAGACTGTTTCATTAACAACACAAGGAAAAACAATAGCAAAACTTTAACAAACCCAGCAGACTCACTGAAACTGCAGGGTCTATGACACACAGCCTTCAACACACATCTTGATCTCCAAAACAGTTCAAGAGAAGTACACCGAAAGAACGGCAGGCAGCAGATGAAGCCAAGCCTCAAGACAGCCAGAGTGAGAGCTAAAGTAAAAAGTCATAGAAAACAGACTTGAAAGAGTGAGAAAAACAAGTGTATACTCCAGTGTAAGTACAAACACAAGTGTTTGTTGAAGTATCTGTGTCAACAGGAAGAGGAAAGAAAACAAGTGGAAGCAAAAGTCACTGAGAGAGACCAGAACTCCTTGGTGCGCAAAACTGGCAGGAAAAGACAACCTTAGAAACTGCAGGCAAGGAAGCAGTTTTCTGCTCTTCGGTTCTCCTTTGTAAAACAATACAAGCTGTTATGAAAGAAACATGTGACTCACTCATGACCAGTATTTACTCTCTCCCATATGTTTTGTAGCATATTTACCTGCCCCACTGATGTAACAGTATATTAGAAATAGAAGAGGTGGATGTGTATTTGGTTTATACACAGACTGCTGGAGGGATGGAACAGAACAACCTCAAGTGATCATGGTGCAGTGTTACTATTATCAATAGGACTACCCTCACAAACCTCAACACTTTTCTCCATTCTTTGGCCACCCTGCATGCAAACACCTGACTTACACACTTGAAGCATCCATTTGCAGAACATTGACAACTTTCTATCCTTTTTAGACTGTGTGCAGCCATCTGAGGTGTATCTAGCCTTTGTGGCAAGATTTTCTGATATGATCAGTCTAGGTAGTCAACCACCACCAGATATTCAGTTTCGTGATACCACAAGCACTGACTTTTACAATACATTCCAATTGTCTTAATGAGGACTTTTAACCAAAGGAAAGCAGTTAACATGGAGGAGCATTCAAATACTACTGGAGAAATTCTTTACTGACTTATATTTTAGAAACATTTAATCTGGGACATGGTTCACTTTCACTTTGAAAGATTCCTTCCATGTCCTGAGCAGATGATCAAACCACCCAGTGAGCAAGCTAAGGCCATGAGAGCTACTGTCGAGTTTCACCAAAGGGACAGCAGATGAAGCAAGAGAGGTCTTTGCGCCTCCCGTCTTTGGGCTCGATTTTGTACACTTGAATTACTGGGAAAATAGAAATCCCCAGGCACCAAAATTAACAGATTCAATCTTCTCCAACTAACAGTAGTAGAGTCTCCTTTCAGCAAGTATTCACTTGAGAACAAGAAAGCAAAAAAACCTGCCAAGGAGTTTCTAGATTTTTTGATATTGTGGGTTTCCCTAAGTCAAGCGATGCCTTTGTCAGGCTACAATCCACACTATTGCAGGGAGTGACTTTACTCCACAGCTTACATGAAAAATACTCCGCATCTGCAATCTCCACAGAAGAGAGCAGCCTCAAACAACTCCCTGCCCTCACCTATCTCCCCTTGACTGTGTAACCTGAATACTTCCATGATCTGCCTGCCAAAAATAACCTCCTTGCTTGCTCTCAGTGACTGATATACAGCTGGAGACAGCCAGACAGCAAACTTTGAAAGCTGGAAGCTTCCTGCATTAGGCTCACTTCACTTAACACTGAAGTCTAATTACAGACCACCTAAAAACCACATGCTGTTCACAGCTTCTCAGCTTGGAGTCAATAAAAGCCATTCACCACACATAGAAGATCAGGACACGAAGGCCAAGAGTCCCGGAACACGTTTGACTCACACAGGCTTGTGCTGGCTACCACACCCCGTTCCTTCATTGCTTAGCAGCTTTCCTGGTTGTCACCAGGGATTGTAGTTGAGTTGTACCTTCCAGTGATCTTCAGAGATATTCAGAGCAAGGGTATTTGGCTCTCATGTACTTCAGGGAGCTAACGGTCTAAAATCAAATCCATCCCTTCGACATTGTTCTAAAGCTATGAATTAACCTATCACCCCTTCCTCAAGTCATGAGATAAGCTTGAAAATAATATTGTCATGTGTTTATTTGCCCACAGCATTAGATGTTCAGATTCACATTTTCAAGCTTTCTCTACAACCATTTATTTGAAAGAAAGAGAAAGCAAGCTAGGATTCTTGTGTGGCTAATGTACATCAAGCTGATGCTTTAAGAAAAACAGCAGCCATCATGAGAGTTGGCAACTTTCAAATCACTGGTTATGGAGAAAAGAATATTAAACAGCTATCATCAATCTATCTAGATCCAGGAAGTGAGCCATGAAATGCTGACAAAGGGGAATATCTGGTCTGACAATGACGGTATATTTATCTTTTAAATGAAGAATAATGGAGTTACACTAAAGAGACTCATAGGTACTTTACTGTTGCAAAGTTAATATCTCATCACCTTAGGGTGGTATCTGGGTAAGGGTACCTCGGGGTAAGAGAATTTATTCTACTAGCTCATTTAGAGATCACCACTTTACACACGATAGCTACTCTGGCCTCCAAATAAGTCACACAAACAGCACAAACAGAAGAAAGGGACTGTGGAAACTGACCTTCTGAACAGTGCGAGTGCAGCCTCCCATCACAGCAGTAGGCCAGGTACTCAGTTCCCTTTTCATCTTCAGCTTCTTTTCTGCCAAATAGGGATAACACCAGATTATCACAAGAACGTTGGGGGTTGTTTTAGGTTTGTTTTTTTTATAATAATGAAAACATCCACAGTTATTGTGTTTCCCAGCACGTTAGACCTTGTGACTGGGAGCATAAATGGTGTATACGCACACAGACTATCACATGAGAAAAGCATGGCTGTGCACAGGGTCTACATACTGGGACAGGAGCCATAATGCTAGGGTACAGCAATAGCAAGCTGCACTCCTGTCAGCCCTGGGGCTGCCTGAGCGCACACGCCCAAACACAGACTGGGCTAATTTTCAACAGACCACTACCAAAAAAAACCCCAAACCAACCAAAAAACCCTCAAAAACCAAAGCCACAAGGACGACACAGACACTGAACTGTGATTAAAGCAGTAGGTCACAGCTTGAGTTTGAAGAAAAATTGCAAGTGCAATTAAGGAAACCAGAGAAACCAGCATTCCTGTACAGGTACAAACGATTACCTATACCTAAGCTAGATGCAGAACCCTTACTAGGATCTCTACCTCCTTTTTTGTCCTCCAGCCCACACAGAAATTTTTTTTTGGTTATTTTAAGCTAGTCATAGATTCATCATGCCACCCCCATATCTTTTCCATCTGAGGGCTGGATCCTACTAACAAGGACTCAGCTCCCCATAAGTTCTGATAAACTCACCTGCTTTTTTCCTTACTATCTGTGTCCTGCCTGCTGACGTTGTGAAGAAAGCGCAAGAGAAAAAACTCAAATAATACTAAGCAAATTCACTGTTTATAGAATAACTCCTTCTTGGACTTGTAGAGAAGTACTGAAGTCCTGCCCCACTCACAGGAAAATGAGTACCTGCTGTGTGGAGACACAGCTGATTCCAATGCACTTTGTCCCACCTGCCCCCTAAATAGCCTACAGCTGGAGTCAGACCTCTAGGCAGCCCGACCTCCTCTTGCTTTAAGGGACAGCAGAACAATTCCATCCTCAACTGAATGAGGCATTCAGGTGTATAGTAGCCAGTTCACAATGGAATATGGTCACTGGGAAAGGAGCTACAGTTGCTGTAGTTTGATGCTACCTCACCCTCTTAAGAAGTTTGTGCTTGGGCAGCCATAGGAGCCTTCCAGCACATCCCCATGGGTGGTAGAGCACAGTGTTAGCAACCTGACTTAGCAAACAGCCGTCCTTCTCTCTCCTTCAGAAACTCTGAAAATGTTATTTATCTATTATTTTTACTACTAAGGAGAGTAGGGCTTTATCATGACAGCAGAAAAAAAAAAAAGAAAAGCAGCCGCATCCTTTAAATCTGCACTATTAGTTGACCCACCTCAGCTTTTCAGAGTGTTCTTACTCTGAAATAGGCCAGAGCCGGCAGGCAGCCACGCTGAGGCACAAACACACTCTAGCTGTCAGGATTTTTGTGCTGGGTCAAGCATGCAGATACATAGCGCGTGGTTCCTCACGCTGGGAGACTATGGGTTTTTTTCTGTTTATTGTTCTTTCCCGGGGGTGTGCTTGGCAAGGAGGGCATGAGTGCAGCAACCTCACTCACAACTTCACAGCAAAGTAAGTGGGCTTCAATCTTCAGTAAAATCAAAGCTTTGCCTTTGCTTCAGCTATGTATGGAAAGAGGGTGCCTATGGAAAGGAATTAAGAGCTTAAACACAGAGCAAAACCAGAGCATAGTGAAACCTCCAAATCCTGAAATCACATGACTGAGCTTTCCTAACTACACAGCAAGCACATTGCCAGAGAATTCATTCCCCTCAGAACGGCTGGCTCATAAGTAATTTAAAGCAATAGAAAAAGAGCACACCATCAAAAAATACCTAAATTGAAATGAAGCAGCCAATATTAGAAATCTGTGCTGAGGTTTTAAGAGTAGCAAATGATAAGCTGTAAGGAAGAGACGAAGTGGCAATGAAGCTGCTTACCTTGATAACAAAACCCTTTCTGTTGACCTATGTAAGGAAAGAGCCACCAGTAATACAGACAGGAAAATTCATACTGTCTTACTCTGGTAAAGTGGGATTCAGAAGAAAATCTTTAAATCTTTCAAGACCAGAATGATTTATTTTCTCCTGTAAAGCAGGAGAAGCAGCAGCTGCCATAACTCTGCTGCAGTCTGCTTTTCAGAGAGCATGGAGAACTAATTTCTGAAAGTTAGTTGTCACCCCTTAAAGTCTTGACCATTAAAATCATTCTTGCTCTGGTGAGAAGCATTCTGGGCCACAGAGGGGTCAGAAACAGGCAATAGCAATTGCTACAGAATTTGTTATTTCTCTGAGAACCAGTGTTCATATTCTAATGGCAGCTGTACAATTCTGTTTGATTCAATCCAGAAGAAAAATACCTACTTTTCCACCTTCTCTCATCTCCTGTATCCTAGAGAGAGGTTGATCACATATTAGCCAAACACCATGGATGCAGGGAACAAAAAGAGTTTAGAGGGATTAGATGCAATGAAGCAAATCAGTATTTTCCAGTATGCACTTCTTTCTCACAAATGTAAGCATCAGCCGTGCACCTAACAAAAGGATTAGTAATAACACAGGCACCTCAAAACATTATTTGGCATAACGGCATTTAAAATGTTTATGGAGACATGTCCATAAGCGATTTGATGGAAACACAACTCTCTTTCTTTCTGAGAAACCAGTGACTGGGGAGGAGCAGGGGAAACTACTTTACCAAGCTGTCTTGCTAAAAGACTGTATTTTACTATTTAATCCTCAATTATACACATGACTTCATTGTGAAAAGGTCACCAGACAAAGAAGTTCAGTGATCTGGGTCTGAGGGGAGGGATTGTGTGGTAGTTCTCAGCTTCTCTCTCGCTGAATCATTCACCTGAAGAGCATGAACATTTCCTGCCCCAGTGAAGCATGAGCTCCATGCCTGCACAGCCGCACACAGGAATTTTGGTAGGAATAAACAGAAACTGTCACAGCAGAAGATAGATACGGGGGAATAAATTTAAATTCACTTTAGACAATCACCAGATGGTTAGAGTTGGAAGGGACCTTAAAGATCATCCAGTTCCAACCCCCCGGCCATGGGCAGGGACACCTCCCACTAGACCAGGTTGCTCAAAGCCCCATCCAGCCTGGCCTTGAACACTTCCAAGGATGGGGCACCTGCAACTTCTCCGGACAACCTGTTCCAGTACCTCACCACCCTCACAGTAAATAACTTCCTCTTTACATCTAATCTAAATCTACCAGATTAAAGCCATCACACCCCATCCTATTGATGCACTCCCCAATAGATTCCCCCCCAATCTTACCTGTAGGCCCCCTTTAAGTACTGGAAGGTGCTATAAGGTCTCCCCAGAGCCTTCTCCAGGCTGAACAACCCCAACTCTCTCAGCCTGTCCTCGTAGCAGAGGTGCTCCAGCCCTCAGAGTATCTTCATACCCTTCCTCTGGGCCTGTTCCAACAGGTCTGTGTCCTTCTTATGTTGGGGGCTCCAAAGTTGGATGCACCACTGCAGGGAGGGGGTCTTACCAGAGCAGAAGGGTGGAATCCCTTCCCTCACCCTGCTGGCCACGCTGCTAGTGATCCAGCCCAGGATGCGGTTGGCTTTCTGGGCTGCCAGCGTACATTGCCAGCTTCTACCTTCTACCTCTCCAAACACTTGCACGGCACCTGGGTAACGTGCTCAGCGGCCTGTGCTGGAAGGACACTTGGCCAAAACCTTGTGTTCTCCCCACAAACCCAAGGTGAGAGATGGTGGCAGCACCCTGCCTGCCTCCTCTCACACCGGCTGGAACCTGGATGAGAGATACTGAACTGAACCTTTTGGATCCCCTGAGGCAGAGAGACCCCTGAGGGAGAGCTGAACCCCGCGGATCCCCTGAGGCAGAGAGACCCCCGAGCGGGAGCTGAATCTCGCGCATCCCCTGAGCGGGAGCGGCCGCGGGAGGGCGGGGGAGGCACGGGGCGGCCCCACGTGACCCTGCCGGCCCTATCGCCGCCCGCCCGCTGTCCGCCCTCAGAGCCGGCGAGATGCGGGCGGGAGCGGGGCGGCGGGCGGCGGCGCGGCGGTTGCTGGTGCTGGCGCTGCTGGCGGCCTGGCAGCCGCCGCCGCGGGGAGCGCGGGCCCAGCGCCTCGCCCCGGATGCAGGTAGGGAGCGGGGCCGTCCCGCCGGGGCCGGGGGACTCGCAGGCTGCACGGCCCGTCCCGCCGTCGGGTGAGGTCTCGCCCCCTGCCCTCCCCGGGTGCGCGGCGTTTTGAGGGCATCGCTGCGGGTGCCCGTGTCCCCAGATGACAAACAGATCTATTTGAAAGACAGAAATTCACTGCAGCCAGCCGCTGTTTCTAGTGCCAACCCACAGAATCCAGTCAGCCTGGAAAAAGGAAAGGTATTAGGATATCTAACAACTTTGTGCTCCGTTTTCAGAAAACAGGACAGGTTGTGTCCTTTCTTCTTCATCGGAGTTTCCTGACGGATTTTTTACACCGCAGGAGAGAAAGGATGGAGGAATCATTATCTATTTCATAATTATACTTTACATGTTTCTGGCCGTGTCCATTGTGTGCGATGAGTACTTCCTACCTTCTCTAGAGATCATCAGTGAATGTAAGTGAACATCCTCATCTTTTTCCTGTAAAAACTAAGCAGCTCGGTATAGAACATTCTCTTTAAAAGAGCTTCAAAGTTAGAGTGTTCTGGAGACAAAACTAAAGAAAGTTCAGAGTCTCCGTGCATAGTTAGACTTATCCATACATTATTTACTTTGACACAATGTATAATGTTATATTGAAACAGATCGTACTCTGATTACACTCCGCACAGGTATGCATTTAAAATTTGCTTTCCATGTGTCTGGAGGAAAGTCTTAAAACTTCCTCAGTATTAACTAAACTGACGATATAACTTTGGTGTGAGCAGTAGTATGTCCAGGTTATGAGTAAAAGCAAAAACAAATAAAAAGGGGAAGGGTGGGGGGGAGGAGGAGGCACCAAACCAAGAACCAAAACTCTCTGTATTCAAACATGACAATTGAGTACCTTGGAGAAGTTTCTGTACTTCTCTGAAAGTAGTGAACAAGTATCAAGATGAGCTACTGTTTACATACTAAAAGTATGACAGAGGAGGGAAAGGAAGTACAGTTCCAACAGTTCTGTGAAATCTAATCAATCTGTAGTAATTCCCCTGGCTTTAGCAGACCGCTGAATAAAAGAGAGAGTCTTGGCTGAGAGTTCAGCTTTTCATTGCCAAGTATTAAAGATTCCCCTAGGGAAACTCATCCCTGAACACTGGAAAACATTCTCCAGACCAGAACACTTACAGAAAATGTAAGCTTAAACGTTGCTGTAGAACTGTTATTTTTTTATTGATGGTAAGTAAGCGTTTGTCAGACTTTTTCCACAGTTAGCCATAGTCCCTGTTCTTAGTGTGAAGAACTTGATTCACAGAGTGAGTTACATTTCAGGAACAGTCAACTTACCAGAACAAAAATCTCATTTCATTCAAGACAGACACAGGCTCTTACACTGTCCATATGAAGTGAAAATTTGATTTTAAGATCGCAGCACTAGTTAAAATTTAACTAGTATTTCTGGTATGTGAAGACACAGTAGCACGGATTTCCCTGGAAAATAGATAGACTTGACATGGATCATGTAGCAATATCACACTAGAGTCCAAGGAATTTCCCCACAATTATTACCCATATGAAATAGTTAAAGCCCACATATGTATGCCTATTTTACATTTTAAAATCATGCCCGAATCTCTTGTATTATCAGGACTTCTTTTCTGCTATTTAAACTAATTTATTTATTAGTTAGAAATAAATTAGCCCAATAAATGAGGCTATGTTTTCAATATATTATTTTACCAATTTCAAATAAATGCATTGACTGTATGAAAATAAGCAAAGTTCATTCTATTAAACTGTAGTATCTTCTAGAATTATATAGTAAAGCAAGTAATGGGTATGGACTACTGAAGTATTTATTTAAGCAATTCTTTTTGCTATATCCTCAGGCCTTGGCCTCTCTCAGGATGTTGCTGGAGCAACTTTTATGGCTGCTGGAAGCTCTGCTCCAGAGCTTGTCACCGCTTTTCTAGGTAAGAGGCCTATGTTTTGCCTCCTCAGAATCTAGAATTTTCCTTGCATGCCAAACTGAAACATACCAGAGAGTCATTTTCCTTACAGGAGTCTTCGTGACAAAGGGAGATATCGGCATCAGCACCATCCTTGGATCAGCAATCTATAATCTTCTTGGTATTTCTGCAGCTTGTGGGCTGTTATCCAGCGTGGTATGTATCAACTTTGATAGTTCTGCTCCTAAGAGCCAAATGGTTATCCTTTCTGATTTGCCAACAAAAGCCAAGAGAGACTTACTATGACAACTGTCAAGTTTATTATTTAGTAGCAAAACCAGATGTAATCAGTTTTAAGATAACTTGCTATGAAAGTTTTTAAAAACACTAACTTGTTAAATATCATACTTAAGTCATTCCTAAGAATCTTAAATTTTTACATAATATAGAAACAACATATTGATGCAGCATTTACAGCACTTAGTGAAAGTAATAGACAAGTTTAAGAAAAGTAAATGAATCTGTGATCTGCAGGTTTCGAGGCTATCCTGTTGGCCGCTGTTTAGAGACTGTCTGGCATATACAATTAGTGTAGCGGCGGTCCTTGCGATGATATCTGACAACAGAGTTTACTGGTAAGAGCGCAAGTAGTGTTGAATTCATGTTGACTGGAGATTAGTACGACAGTGTTTTGAAAAACAAACAAACAAACAAACAGAAAACCCAAACCCCCAAACTTCAAGTAGCTTGAACTGCCATTCGCTAACAGAAATAAACATCCTGTTTGCTTGAAAAACGTAGAAAGTCACAATCCTTGTAAAGATTATTACCTAAACATTCAAACCCTGCATACTTATAAAGCTTGATCTGCATAGGTTTCTCTGTACAGACTTGACAATTTCTATCATAACTGTTTTGGCATAGCAATTAGTCTTCATAGTGTACTCCTTTTGAGCCTTTTCTTTGATGGTATCACTGTTAAGAAAAACATTTTTCTGCCAAAAGCAGATCATGAGCCTCTGATGTTTTAACTCTCTTCCATCAACACTGAAACTCCTTCAACAAGTCAGTCAGGTCCAGCACTAAGTGTCTGAAGTTTCTAACTCAAAACAGCACACACTGTCGCTCTCTTTAACCATCACATGAAGACTTAATTTCACAAACATCGGTAAGATGTTCAATCAGTAAGATCCCCTGGAAAACATGCAGCTATACAATACAGAAACAAGATTCTGCAGGGAAGGGGAATTAATCAAACTGCTGAAAAGACAGAGACACTCATGAACTTCCATAACACTGCCCATACAACTGCAAATAGTTGCTTTTGTGTGTTTTCCTTTTTCTACTCATGCAAATTTTCTCTCTCTCCATTTTAACACCATGCCATTTTAAAAACTTAAGAGTTGGGAGTGTTTATATTCAATGTTATGTAAAATCTATTTTTCATTCTAGGTATGAAAGTGCATCCTTATTATTGATATATGGGTGTTATATTCTAGTACTAAGTTTTGACATTAAAATCAACCAATACCTCATGAAAAAGTTCAGTCCCTGCTGTACGTGTTTTACAAGAGCTATGGAAGGAAATGCTGAGCAGCAGCCACTGGCTGGATGGCAGGAAGAGAGTGGACCTCTAATACGCAAACAGTCAAGAACAGATAGTGGAATTTTTCAAGACAAGCCGGACTACTCTCAACTTTCAACAAGCTTGCATGGGCTTGATGAAATCTCTGAAGGTATACATATTATTACAGTTGTCACTAGCACTCTGTCTGCCTGTCTGCATCAGTTCTAATAAAGAGTAGGTTCTGAGGTATTATTAAGATTTTGTTCACAAAAGAACTCCAGTAAATCATTATTCTTCCCTGGAATATAACAATAAGCAAAATCAGAGTTAATTGCTAGAGGAGTGCTAGGATAGATGCTCATTTGTATCATATCAGAACAGCAGACTTTCATCAGTCTTTGCTGTGCACATTTGAAACTTCCCAGCAACGCTGCTTGTAAAATGTAGTATCAGCTGAAGCTGTATTAATAGTTGCTGTATTAATATACCGTTTTCTTATGACAATGGCAGGTTCATAACCCAAAACATGCATTATATCAGAAGTAAAGGAATAGCTATGATGTGACCACCGATAACCGGGTTCCTCTTCACTTAAGCAAAAAAACTAGCAGTTGGTACTTACTCTTGTTAAACATTCTGTCTAAAACTTAATAGAAAAAGCTCATTTTTCTTCCACCTTAGTTCTCTCCTAGTGACATGGGAATAAAAAACATTTCATTTCAGAGTTTTGTCCAGTGTGATGTAGGTACTGTGTAAGACTACAGCCAGAACTTTAGGAAGTACTTTTACCTTTTTTCAGTATTCTCAGTAGTAGAGGCAGCAATATGACTGTATGCTATAGATTCAAACTTAATGCTACAATTTAAAAGTTACTTTTTCTTCAACAGATCATCCAAGTGTCTTCACCATGCCTGAAGAAGATATGAAGAGAATTTTGTGGGTGTTATCCCTTCCTATTATTACACTACTCTATTTGACTATACCAGATTGCAGAAGACAGTTTTGGAGGAACTGGTTCATGGTGACATTTTTCATTTCAGCAGCATGGATTTCTGCAATAACTTACGTTCTTGTATGGATGGTAACAATCGCAGGTAGGTACCTTCAGTGCTGCTGCTATACAGAATCAACCAATCGAGAATCACTGAAAAAACAGCTTTTTCCCTGTGAAGTTTCTTTCCACAATTAACAGTCAGTTTAGCAATACACTTTGCTGTAAAAAAGCCCAACAAACAAAACCAACAAAAACTTACGTTTGACTGCTTAGTTTGCCACCTTCCACCTAATGAAAACCACTTTAGAGCTTAGCTGCTTCAGACTCCTTACCATCCCATGAATGAGAATTCATTTATATAGCTACAAAAACCAGCCTATATTTTAAAAGTCTCATTAGAGACTTTCATGAAGTTCATGAAGTGAAAGAATTAGATACACAGCAATAAACTTGTCAAGCTTAAGTCTGACAAACATGGAATCCACTAAGACTGGAATTAAAGGTTCAGGGTTCTGTAAAAGATCCATTATTTTTGTATCTAAATTTTTTTTGAACGCTATAGTAAAAGATTTGTCATTACATTAACTGCCAAAAAAATCCTCCCAAATTTTGGTACTACTTTATTTCAACTATAGTGTTGAAATAATGTGTTTATTAATCATTCTTGGGGGGTGTGCGTGTGTATACCTCTTACAAATCTATATCATAAAGTGAAGCAGTAAAAAAAATGCATTTAAGTGAGAGAAGGGGTATGAACTTGTGTGTAAAAACATTATCTTAAAAATATCTTAAGGTATTAAAAGTTTCTTCATTTCACTGTTTCCCTAGTCAGCTTGAGAAAAATCCAGTTTTTGATTTTAAGAATAAGCAGAAAACAAATCTATAAACAAGAAAGAAATGTTACAAAGCTTGCCATTTCCACGTTAAAGCTCACTAATCCTACTCAAGTATTCTGTATTCTGCTAGTTCAGCATCCTAAACTTGTTTTCAACTTTAAGTTCAATGAATAACTCCTTGTTCAGTGCAGAAAGAGACCTACACGTTTGGTAAACCTTTGAGAAAATACTAGTAGATTGCTGGATATAATACCCACCAGGTTCACTCCTTGGTCAAATAATTTTCCACTTATATCTAAAGAGCAAAAGTTTACCATCTGAATGCTAAAAGCCTTTGAAACAGGATTCAAATAAAAGTTATTGCTGTTCTACTAGACAGAGCACTAATTCATATGAAAACACTGGAGATTCAAACAGTGTATTAGTGTTAGCCCACTTTGCAGAGTCATCACAAGCAATATTGGGTCTTCAGCCCGCTACATCTAGGTCAAATATGTCCTATTTACACAGTAAAATGCTAAAAATTACACACACATTATAACCAAGTCCAGGTTCTTTCGTGAAGGGTGACTCAAAGATTCTATTGTTGCATAAACAGCTATCAGAATGTCACAAAGATATCAGAGCTGGGGACTCAATTATGATAGTCAAGAACGAACAGAACTTAGTACACCACCTTCTTGCCAGCAAAGAAAATTTGACTACTTATAGCGGGATATTGCTACTGATACACAAAATTAACTAAAGGCTAGAAAAATAAAACCATTCTATCCTTATGGTCAGTTGCCAGAAAAAGAACCTTACACATTAAATAGAAAATAAATTTATCTAATAAAAAGAAAAATTAGATTCACCTGAGTTTTAGATTCTACCTCACAACCTTCAGAGGGCTAGAAACTACCATTAGATACATAAGGCTGGTTCATTCATATTTCACCTTGGTTTGCTTGGCATGAACCATTATTTTCTAGCCTGGATGATTTATAAAAACTGATCTTGTTGGTCCCTCATCCTACAAATCTCTTACATTAGGAGTGATGGAATAATAAATACCAGTACAAGTTCTGCAACAGGATTGTGTTCGTCCCTCTGAACCAACAAATAGTTTCAAACATAAATTTACTGTGCTGATCTAGACTGGTATGTAATGGGCAAGCATTGCTGACCTAGCTTACGGAGTGCTGCCTCTTATTTTAAGAAAACTGTTCTTATTAGTGTCCAAATATTGCCAGTAAGAATTCAGATTTAAAAAAAAAAAAAAATACATTTTAGCAAACAAAAAAGTTTAAGAGAAACTAATTAATTCAAAGTTTGAATAGAGGTATCAAATACTTTAGCAAATTGATGCTTGTGAATGCTACAACTGCTAGAACAGTTTTGAAGATCTGAAAGCGAGAAATTAATAATCTTACAGGACACGTGGGCCTAAAAAAAAAAGCAGGGAAACAAACTGCTGTTCTAATAACAATTTAAAACTTTTCTTCATTTAAACTAGTATTTATCTAAAGAAACACACCTCTAAAGGATTGCTTGCACTTACAAGTCATATAGAAATTCTGCATTTTGATTCTTTGGAATCCAACAAAAGAACTTTCTAACTGAGTGAAATGTTGAAGCCACATAGTTGAGACAATACTGTAGTAATGATCTTAATGACCCTCCTCCCCAAGACAATTCATTTGCTTTTATCGTCCTCTAAAGAGTGGATGATTATAAGAGTTATTGCTTCATGAGACTTTCGAGCACTAACTATGAGATGCCCAAAACCATAGATATATTTCCCAGAAATTGGGGGGGGGAGGGAAGGGGGAGAGAGAAGAAAAATTCTTAGATATTTAAATTTCTACTGTATCTGAAAGAAAAAATTCATAATTGGTATTGTTTTGACCACTGCAGACATTCCACTCAGGTCTTTGAGAAACTTGGTCACTCCACTACAAATCCTTTTTTATTTGAAGAATAATGACAGGATGGTATTTTTTTTGTTGTTGTTGTTGTTGTTTTTAACTCATTCATGGTTCAGTCACTTCATATTTAGTCAAGTTAGCTGACAGATTCCTTTTGAAATTACTGTATGATTACTATTACTATATTACTGTATGATCTTTTTTCCATCAAAGTAAGTCCAAAGCAATTTCTTTGGATGAAACTTAAACCAAAGATATACTTGCATTTTCTACCATTATTTATCAACTGCAGGTGAAACCTTGGGAATTCCAGAGTCAGTAATGGGTCTCACATTACTAGCAGCAGGAACAAGCGTACCAGATACAATTGCAAGTGTGCTGGTGGCTCGAAAAGGTAAAGATCTTAGTACTCAGGCTCGTTCCAATGGATGTGTTTAAAAGGTACCATGAAAAAAGAATTCTAGTCAATGTGTCCAGAAATTCAAGGAGTGACTTCAAAATTTTTGCTCGATTGTAGAGCTTAAGTTTACTACTAATAAATAAATAGCTTACCTGAAGAAGACGTGGCTCAGACATTTAAAAACCTCTCAGAGAATCTCAGAGAAGTATTCTAGATCGGTTTGAATTGTCATTGATCAAGTGTTACAGTTTTAGTGTAGGTCTTGGTATTTTAAACATGACTGGACTTTATAATAGCCTGTCTAGCTAATTTTAAGCTGGTGATTATGCTGGTGATTTAGGGAGACTTTTTTTTTTAAAATGCTTGTAGTACCCAAACCCACGTTCTGTAGAATCATAACTACAGTTCTTTCAATGAAAAGTCTGAAAAGGGTGCTCTGTGAGAAATTGAGGGCTGACAGTCTGTTCTTCCAAAACAGTTTGGCAATTTCATACAATACAATTAAGCAGACTTATCTGTATTTCTTCTTTTACAGGAAGTGGAGATATGGCTATGTCTAATATTTTAGGATCCAACGTATTTGATATGCTCTGTTTGGGAATACCCTGGTTTATAAAAACTGCCTTCATAAATACATCAGGACCCATAGAAGTGAACAGCAATGGTTTGACGTACACAGCCATTTCTCTTATCTGTTCTGTTGTTTTTATTTTTCTAGCAGTTCACCTGAATGGCTGGAAAATAGATAAAAAATTGGGAGCAATTTGTCTTGTACTGTACGTAGTATTTACTGTATTATCAATTTTATACGAACTCGGGATCATAGGGAACAATCCTACAAGGGTCTGTGGTAACTAGTTTTAATCAGTGATTAGACTGATGAAAAAAAAATAAAAGCAGGAGAGAAAGATCAGTTTCTTCATTTAGTCAAAATAATAAAAAAAAAAATAATTCAAAACTCCATTGGGCTCTAAATCTTATTTACAGAACTAAGTCATGTTATTTAACTAATATTAAGTAGAACGAAAACATCACAGCCTAATTGGAGCCCTTTCTTTTAAGAGTCAAGAATTACAGTATGACTACGGCGCACATATAAAAACAAAATTCTGAAAAAAAGACATCTAGTTTTTACATTACAATGTTGATACACACTTGGGGGGGGAAATAAAAATCAGAAAACACTAAACAAATCCCACTATGCAATCTGGAGATTAACAGAGAAAATGGCTTATTTTATTAAAAACAGTATAACCATTCATTTAAACTGAATGACTAGAGACACTTGGCCTAATTTTCCAAAGGCGCTGAGCATCCAAAGCTTCCACGGTCTACAGGGACCTGCAGGTGCTCAGTGCCTCTAAAAAAAACAACAAAAAATCAGGCAAATTGTCTTTAAAAACCAAACATAGTAAGATTCAGTTAACAAGTATCACAGTATATTAAACACTATACTGTTAAAGGCTGGTGGGATTTAAAAGTTCCTTTTTACAGCTTTTGTAAGCATACAATGTTACTAAAAATGACTTACTAGGATAGAGAAGCTAAACAGACATAGGAATGTTCCTGAACACACAGTTTTAAATTATGCATTGCGATCCAAGCGTACATCAATTTCTCTGCCACTGATTTTTATGCCGTTCATTATCCTACAGGCCTTTTCAGCAGATTCTGGTGAGTCAAATCTGACTGTTCCACAGCCCTTTGATTTTCCATTCTCCATTTTTATTTCTGCAAACATTACATGACCTGAATAAATAAGTTAAACAGGAGTTATTTCAAGTCTTCAGTGCACTAACAACTTAAAGAACTCATCAGAAGTGATAAAAAAGCATTTTTAAATATAGTCTATGGGGACATATGAAATTAGCACTTCCAGACTGATGGTATATTCACTCATTCAGGGAAAGTGACACAGGTCAGAACAGCTGCAAAGAATCCAAATTAAAATCCAGTGTTTCAAATCTTTCCTTCACATGAGCAAAGATGAAAGTATGCCTGTATTTGACCTCAAGTTTGAATCAAAGTGCCCTATAAGGCTAAGGGAAAGTTCTGTCATTTACCAACCCTGCCAGAAGTGTGACTACTGACAGGCATTAACAGAGTTAAAGTTCAATCCAGTCTACTCCGTTCATCACAGCAACAGATCAAGCAATGACAACAATCAAGCAATTTTGCAAAGCAACTGCAGAGCAAAATTAGAGCCTTTAAAACAGTGAAGTTACCAGGTTACGAGTGGTGGAAAAGTAACATGCACTATTCAATTCCTGCAGTGTTTTCTTGAGGTTGGATGCTCAACTCATGAGGCGACATTTTTATGTAGATGTTGTGGCACCTGAGAGAACGTGCCTGGAGCTAGTAAGTTTTTGGTTACGGTAGGTTGTAGCACACCACTCACGAGCCACAAATGCCACTAGGAACTTTTCCTTAAAATACATAGCTTTTTATTTTTAAATATCATGTAATATAAGACTGGCCTTTCATTGAAAGAAATTGAAAATATGGAGACATGGTCTTTATGTTTCCTTATGATACTGGCATGAATACAATCTGTTGCTTATATTTGTGCTTATAATTCTTAAACCCAATTTAACATAAATGCTACATCTGTTAGATATCCAGGAGATAATAATAACAAAAAAATCTGAAATATCTGGAAGTCACCCAGGCAGTTAAGATTTTTAAAAAAGAGAAAACCTGTTTTGCTATATCCTCCAGCTACAAAAAAAAATAATAATGTGAACACCTGAAAATTTTTCATAGTTGAACTGCAAGTTCTAATTTTTATCAAATCTGCAAACAGCTGTATGAAGAGTATCAGTAGTGTGTTTTAAATTGTTTGTCTTTTCTGTCTCAAAAATAAGAAAAACCATTCTGTAATTCAGCTGAGGCTTTCTGTTCTGAATGTGAGTTTTCAAAACAAAACAATCATATTTCGACACCCAAGCTTCATTTTTCATTCACTTCTGTGAAAAGACAACTTTTCTGAATTAGATAGGAAGTATTACTGGATATTTGTAGCAATCCTTCAGCTTACATAAAAATGGCCTTTATTTCTTAACATAAAGGGGAAGCATTACAGCCTGCAAATATGCTAATCAGGATCACCTATTTGCATAAAAACCAATCTGCCATTTTGGCAAAATTACTAAGTCTGATTTGATGCAGCACAATTTCTGGAAGTAATGCATAACCTGGACAGGCTCAGGCCCCTGCATGCATTTGTCTCAAAACAAATGCTACATTATATACTGTGTTGGCCAGAGGATACACAACACTGGCTTCAAAAAAAGAAAAAGCTCCAACAGTATTGCAGGGATGCAACATGGAAGGCTGGGCCCACTTGGAATTAAACCTGGCAAGGGATGTCAAGGACAACAAGAAGGGCTTCTTCAAGTGCATCAGTAGTAAAAGGAAGACTAAGGAAAACGTGGGCCTGCTGCTAAATGACATAGGTGCCCTGGTGACAGAGGATGCAGAGAAGGCAGAGTTACTGAATGCCTTCTTTGCTTCAGTCTTTACTGCTAAGGCCAGCCCTCAGGAACCCCAGACCCTAGAGGCAAGAGAGAGAGCCTGGAGTAAGAAAGACTCTCCCCTTAATTGAGGAGGATTAGGTTAAAGATCATTTAGGCTCTAATTTAGTGGCCCAGAGTCTAGTTGGAGGTCTGTAACAAGTGGTGTTACCCGGGGTTCAGTACTGGGTCCAGCCCTCTTCAATATATTCATCAATGACTTGGATAAAGGCACAGAGTGTATCCTCAGCAAGTTTGCTGATGACACGAACCCCGGAGGGGTGGCTGACACACCAGAAGGCTGTGCCACCATACAGTGAGACCTGGACAGGTCAGAGAGAATCCTAATGAAATTCAACAAGGGCAACTGTAGGGTACTGCACCTGGGGAGGAATAACTCCATGCACCAGTATAGGCTGGGAGCTGACCTGTTGGAAACCAGCTCTGTGGAAAAAGACCTGGGAGTCCTGGTGGACAACAGGATGACCATGAGCCAGCAATGTGCCCTTGTGGCCAAGAAGGCCAATGGCATCCTGGGGTGCATCCAGAAGAACGTGGCCAGCAGGTCGAGGGAGGTTATCCTGCCCCTTTACTCTGCCCTGGTGAGGCCCCATCTGGAGTACTGTGTCCAGTTCTGGGCCCCTCAGTTCAAGAAGGACAGGGAACTGCTGGAGAGGGTACAGCAGAGGTCTACAAAGATTAGGGGACTAGAACGTCTCTCATGAGGAAAGGCTGAGGGACATGGGTCTTTTTAGACTGGAGAAGACTGAGGGGAGATTTTATCAATGCTTATAAATACTTAAAGAATGGGTGTCAAAAGGAAGGGTGCCCACGTTTATCAGTGGTGCCCAGTGACAAGAGATTAATGGGCACAAACTTGAACATAAGAAGTTCCACCTAAACATGAGGCACTAATTTACTTTGAGGGTGGCAGAGCGCTGGAACAGGCTGCCCAGGGAGGTGGTGGAGTCTCCTTCTCTGAAGACATTCAACAGCCGCCTGGACAAGTTCCTGTGCAACCTGCTCTAGGTAGACCTGCTCTGGCAGGGGGGTTGGACTAGAAGATCTCCAGAGGTCCCTTCCAACCCCTACCATTCTGTGATTCTGTGAGTAATTTTATTAATGGAGTGGGTTAAACTCTATAGCAGATCAGCACTCAGAGCTGTCTGTACACATAGCCCACACTGTACCTTGGTCTCAGGTGTTATGTCATGCCTAAAAATTACTTATACATATAACTTGGGAAAGGTGGTGGAAGTAAAAAAGATTAGGCTAGCCAGACTCTTCTTCAGGATAAGGCAACAACCTTGTCTTCCTGTCCTTATCTAACGAAACCATGTAAAATATGAAGTCAATGGAGCTGAGCAGGGGTAAGATTCATGTACATACCACATTGACTGAATTTCTCCTTTAGCTTCTGCCAGGTCAAGTCAAAAGGAAGCTAGAATAAAAAAGCATTATTAATAATAAAATATTACAAAAAAAAAAAGAGCATGTAATCAAACATGCCCACAAAATAAGCTCATGGGTTTTATGTATTCAAATGCTTACATTTCTCACAAATATCTGGTTGCCTTTAGAGCCTAATCTCTCTCTCATGCCACCTCCCATTGGGCCAGGCACAAATCCTCGATCGATATCGATGTTCCTGTCCAGGCCTCCACCCATAGCTGGCCCCATTCGATCAAAACCAGAACTCATCCGATCCATCCCCATTCCCATTCCTCCAGCCATACTGTTCATACCACCCATTCCACCACCTACACAGAGAAAGAAAAGGAGGATAAAATAAAAATCTCTTTTTAGTAATAAATGCACAAGTATTTTGAAAAAAAATTACAAAAATCTTTTGTGTTAAGAGAAAAATAGCTTTAATAAAACTGCTGTAATACGAAACATAACTTCATATACGCACAAGTGATTTATCTAGTAGCATGGCTAGTATCTTAAGTCAAAGTGTCAGTTCTAAAATAAAAGTAAAAAAACAAACTACATCAAGCTATTAGTCACACTATCTAATGTAGTACAATGTTGAACACAAGAATTAAGATTTAAAGGCTGTCCAGTATAATTAATAAAAATCTGATACCCTATATCAAAAAGAGATCAAGTAAATAACTGTGACAATGTTACGATACAGATAATTAGACCATATATACTATTGTTTATTTTGCTTCCTGCATTCACATTCAGCTTTACTTAATGCAGCCATATTTAATGACACAACCTTCTAAAAAAAGTACATTTTGCACAGAAAATGTGTTCCTGCAAGTACCGTGAAGAGCATGGACTTTCCTATGATACATGCAATGAAATATATTAATGTATATTATATAAAGAACCAAGACCGATGGCATTCAAATATCCTAATATAATCTTTCTGAATTCATAATTAAAAATTAATATCAAGCAAAACTATCAAGATCAGTCATGAGGGATCTTCTCTTTGAGCCTTATAACTCTCAAGATTGCCACAAGCAAGACTTCAGTTTCTCATCTGCCCTAGCCTGAGGAACTCAGACAGTTGCTGCAATACAAATTCAGTATTGGAGCTTTACACAAAATTAAACGGAGTGATAATCTGAAATTCAAGGCTGATTTTTTATTTCAATTATGAGAGCTTACTGAAGTTCAGCTTCATGAAGTTGATGCAAAGAACTCTGCCTACTTGTCTTCTTTCTGGAACACAAGCTTACTTGAATGAATCACTTCTCCCTCCAAACCAGAAGTTAAAAACATTTCAAAACTAAGATTAAAAGACTGCATTAGCAGGTGTTCCTCTGAACTTTTACCTCAACAAAACAGCTTTTAAAACTATTAGACTTGCAGTCACATGCAACAGAATTCTACTTCTTCCAACACTGGCAAGACACTACACTACAACAGAACCCTGTGATACAGTTATACGTACACACCATGTCATTACATTGCCTATGCATTTACATTCTATTAAAACAAGTTAACCTACTCATTCCAGATCTTACTGGGCCCATGCTAGGCGCTCCCATTCCTCCTGCAAAAACACCAATCATTGCACCACCTAAACAGAAAAGAATAATAAAGTGACATACACTGAAACCACCAGTTAGTGACAAGAACAAAGCACACGCTGATGAAGTGCACTGATCTCAATATTATCTGGCAATTCTTTTCTACGGAACACTTTAACCTGTGCCCTTACTACACAAACTAAATAGGAAACATCTAGTAAGTAACATTAGTTCCTCCTCCGCCATTATGGGATTTAAGCTACTCTGATGTCTTTTTAGCTTTACTCCCATCTGACAGTCTGCCAGCAGCACAAACACCTTAAAACTAAATGAGCCATTTCCCACACTGGGAAGAACAGCCCCATAACTGAAGGGTTCATGTTATTGGAACATTGTAATACAGAAGTGCCCTGCTTTCTCCCGTTTTTAAGAAACCGACGCAAAAGCTAGGAGCAGCTCTTCCAGTGTCTGTCTTTATTGCATATGAAGAGTAAACGGATGGAATTTAAAGGGAAAAAGGGAGAAAGGAAGAGGATCAATACTGAATAAAAGCTATTTGGTAGAACCATGGAATCTCCAGAATGATATCAGAGACTGATTCTACAGTGAGGTAAAAATAATTCTTTTAATCAAAGTGCTAATATTCAAGAAAGTAATCCCAAGGGAGCTTCTAGAATCGTAGAAACTCAATTACATTCCTGCCACTGCAGAACAGAGTGGAACTGTCAGCTGCATTTTTCTTGCTTGGTTTTCATACCTAAATGAAACACCTCAGTTTTCACTTATGGCAAAATAGATCAATAACTCCCGTCTTTAGGCTAGACACCATTATTTAAGTATCTAAAAAAGGTCACTGATGAGTCTTCAGTTAGATTTGTTTTATCCGCACAGTTCAAAATAGCAAAAACTGTTCCCTGTCCATCTCTTGTTGGAAATATTTGTCTCCTCTTGGACAACATGCTGTCATAGCCACACAAAGACCTCAAAACATATGGACTAGCCTGTTTTAAAAAACCTACCGATGTTCAACACCAGCAGGATTACTCCCAGCACTTCAGCCAACAGTCTGCATGAGGGAAATCTTAATACTTATTCATTGGGCCAGAGAGAGTCTTGCAATGAAACACCAAGTCAAATTTTGAGATTGCTGTCAACATGACTGGTTTTGCCCTTAAAAAGAATTGTCAAGGAAAAAAAAAACCCACCCACTTTTCCAGAGCTATAAAAACGTGGTTGTTTTTAAGTGCATCCTAGTTACACTCACTATTTTAAAAGGTTAAAAAAAAAAAAAGGCCCCCCAACACCCTAAGATATACTTAAACAACCCAAAACAACAAACATCAAAACCAACCAAACAAAAAACCACCAAAAAACCAAAAAGAAAGCTCAAATAATCCTACTAAGTAGTATTTCATCTGTCTCTGACCTTAAAAGACATCCTTTACCTGTACTTTTTCAGCTACCTGCTTTTCATCAACAAAAATTGTATGGTCAGAGATGATTTATGACACAACCTTTGATTTTTTTGGATACTTCAAAATTTGGCAATTTAAATGGTTACTCCAACGATTCTGCTACAAATCAAACATCCTCATTTTTACTAATTGATGCCAAAGCCCAATCAAAGACTGTCTTAAGTTGCCCTCCTTGAAGCTGGCAGGATACTAAAGCCAAATGCACTCACAGTATTTCCTTTTAAGATACCATTAACCTAAATATTGTAACAGAAGTAGACTAGGCTCTTCCCTATCTAAATACTACATCTATTAATTATTATATTTGTAAATCCCTACTATTTCCTTCCAACTTAAGGATAAGTTGGGAAACTCTTATCTTAGTTCTCAGAACAGTATTTAAATGGTTAAAGTTGCCAAGAGGTGGTAAGTTGAAGCTTGCTGGAGCTACTGAATGACTCCTACATTAGTTTCTCACAGTCACCATGTTCACACATTTCAAAACCAATGTGTGTTAGCAGAAGACTCAGAAGTCTATTGCTTGCATGAACATTTTATGCAAGTGGCTTTGGATTTTTGCTCGGCAAACAGATGTTTATCTGATGTTGCAAATAGACAGAGTGAAGGCATATACTGGATTTCTAAGACATTAATTCCAAGACATTAAGACTAACTCTGCTGACAAGCTTATTACATTCTTATCCCTTCTACACAATTACCAGTGCTCACACAGAAGCACACAAGGGTTACCCTTTCTTATGACTTGCCGAAATTGAGAAAATGAAAGAAAAAAAAAAAATCAGCTTTTAGACCAGATGAACCTTATACTCTTAGCAGCTCTTCTTTCACAGTGGGGAATTTAAGGGAGGGGAAAAGGAAGAAAAATGAGGAGAAAGAGAAAGAAAACCTGTCTCCTATAATGCATTCATCCAGGTAACAGTATAGTAACAAAGTGCAAGAGGGCTCTACTGTTAAGCACTTGCAGGCCTCCTAAAATAGGAAAGTACCTCATTTGAGGGAACTCAAAAGTAACAAAATGAACTCTGCCAACAAGACACCACCTACAAACAAAATAAAGCTGGCTCACAAGAGGTTGGTTACAGAAGAGGCCAATAGATCCCATTCCAAGCTGCCTGAACTCAGAAGGCAACAGGGCACCAAAATTCACTGCTTCTATCCAATGCTACCTGATTCACAGTAAAAAAAAATTTCCAGCACAGGTTTGCAAAAGCAGGATCCTAGAATTTACAAAGGTGGTACATGGGCAGCTCATTCAGGATTACGAGAAGCATATACTTTAATATCCAAAAGACTTAATACCTCACAAAGTTAACAGTATGAAGCTAAATGCTTTCCTCAAATTGCTATTTCTTTTATATTTTACAGACAAAAAAACCAAACAACCCTACACTTTAACCTCCATCCTAAGCAACAGACATAATACACACTCAGATTACATCCTTATAGTAATGACTGAGGGACTGGGGACAGAGGAAGATGACCACACGAAAACAGGTCTCTTCTTGATTTTTCTTCTAGTAAAACTCTTCCAAACTTGCAATTTGTCACAGGAAATTTAACAGTTACCATACCCATCCTTCCAAAAGAATCTCCAAAACCACGGTTCAATGCCATTTCACTACGACCAAAATCTCTGTCCATGTTCCCTCCCATTCCACCACGGAACATTTCTGTAGAGAACAAAGCAAAAAAAAAAACAAAAACAAAAAACCCAGAAATATTCCATTATATACGTCTAAGCTGATGTGCATGCAAGACTTGTTTCACAGCTGCTTATTTAAACAGAAGTGGGTTTAATGCACAAGTCAGAGGCACCTATTCAATATTTAACACCCATGCCAGTTCCTATGCTTCCACTCAGGCCACTATTTCATTTGAACTCATCTACGTTACCCATCCCTAAAGGAAGAGCTTTTACTAAATAAATATTAGCAAACTAACAAGTGTATGGGAACAGTGTTCACCTACCTCCCATGCGGTTGACTCCAAATCCTCCCATGTTGGGCATTCCTTCCATTCCACGAAATCCAGCAAGTCCTGTAAAATAAAGAAGAGTGCTTTCTATACAATATTAAAAAAAATACTCAATGAAAAGAACTTCACTTCACGTACCGCCTCCCATTCTATTCATGCCGCCAAATCCTGGACCGTCTATGCCCATACCTTTAAACCAAAAAGACAAACAGCATTCAGAAGACAGGTAAGATCCTAATGGATTTAAAAATGCAGAGACAGTTAACATCTCAAAAGCACACCACACAGGCCTTGCTTTGTCAAAAGCATGTTATTATTCCAAACACAGAAACTATAATTTTCAACATAAAGCTCTGTAAAACTCAAAAAAGAAGAACGCAGATTTACCTCCTGGACCCATGCTCCCCATTCCACCACCCATGCTCAACTGTGTTGCACTGATGGGCTGTCCACCTGGTCCAAGTCCCATACCAATGCCACCAAGACCACCTTGTAAACAAAGACAAGTATCAACAGAAGATAGACTTTCTACTGTATCATAAAGAGATCGCAGTAAGCAAAAGCACTACTGAGCTGTTCCAAGACTCTACATCAAACATATTCAAGATGCTATATCAACATGTATTAAGTGCAAGGAGCAAAAAACAGAGTCTGAACTCACGAGGTAATTGTGAAGTTTTGCTGTCTGCACCCCGGAAATCTTCATGGGGAACTGATTTGTCATCCTGATAAAAAACAAGGATGTTACAACATCATCCTTTCACTGGTTTGGCAGAGACATGCAAGGAAAAAAGAAATGTAAGCAGCTTACCATTTTTACATGCATGGGTCTATCGAACAGGAATTGTCCATTGAACATAGCTGGAGAAATGCAAGTCAAGGAATCCATCTACAGAAGACAATTCAACTATTTCAGAGGAACCACTATAAAAATTTATTTTATTTCTGCACCATTTTTAGGAGTCTTATCTTTCCTTACCTAATCTTCAGAATGCCAATTCAAAGGCCAGAAGAGACTATAGAAGCTGTTAGGTATATAAAAGTTAGTTTCACATATGTCACATTCCTACATATTTTAGGCTTGTTCAACATTATCAGGAACAGATTTTTAGACTCCAGCAGTAAGCTCTAAAAATGTAATCCTCACAGTATGACACTCCAGTCCCTAGATACTAGCTACAAGGCAAATAAGCACCATTTAGCAAAACTACGCTATCAGAAGCCATTAAAGACTAATACATATTTGATCAATTATTTTTCAAAAACAAGGATACATATTGCTTGAACAGCTTCAATTGCTTGCTCAAAGGTAACTGTTCCCATTCCTCGACTCTTGCCATCTTTATCTTCTTTGATGTCTGCACGCTTTACAGTTCCAGCGATGCTGAATACCTCCTTCAGTTTCTTCCAGCCAACTTTAAAGTCAAGCTTACACAGAGAATTACATTAGTGATTTCAGTACACATTTCTGTTCTGCCATCACATTTGAAAGATTTTCTGCACTGTTGTAACATTTCAGCTTCCCAAAATGCTTGATATGTGTTAAGAGCCAGGATCTTGTAATACACACATACTGCAACCAAGTACAAAAATGTCAACTAAAGGCAACAATTTATACTACATTTATGTATTTCACGTTAATTAACATACTAACACCAAGAAATGGATGGGTTCTTGTCAAGAGCAGCTGTACTCTCACAAGAGCCCTTGCAAACATATTAGACTTTTGTGCAACTAAAGAACTTAAGAAGTAAACACCTCCAACAAATATAACAGTTTATGTTTGCCTGAAGTAATTAGCAAGAATAACTGAAGTGTATATTTAATTAAAAAGAAAGGCTATTATAAATAGACCAAAAAGATGTATATTTTTTTGAAATCAACAGAAGATTGTGCAATAATTAAAAGTGCATGTCAGCCTCAAGAGTTTAACATCTATCTTTCGTGTCTACAATCCAAATACATATCCAGCATTTTTAATTGACTGTACTAATTGTAAACTAACATTTAAAATTTCCTCTTTATATTAAAATTGAATTATGCGGGAATATAAGATGTTTTACATAGATCAAATATTACAGTTGTAAAAAAGAGTTTTAAACTTACATTAGCAACAAAAATAGTGGACCCGAGCCTGCCTGCCTGCAAGTTACTGATAACCTCAGGAGGAATGTTTGGATTATTGAGAATAGAAGGTGGTAAATTCATTATTCCAGGTGCCACATCAGGTCCATGTCCTCCTGGAAACTGCCCTCCTCCACGCTGTAATGCCCTACGAGCATGTTCACCTTCAGGATCCTGAAACATGGGCAAAAAAAAAGCCAACTTAATCACCGACAACAGGACTGGCAATAAACAAAAAGGTACTATTTGAAATTCTACATAAATCCATCAATTTTATCAACTAGTATCCTTGTCCATGTCAGAGGGATCAAGAACTGAATTAGCATGGAGACCTAATTCCCTCACCTCTAGAGGTGGGTCCTTTCAGATGAGGGTTGAGGCATATGGGCAAAGCACTTGTTGAGGAAGCGTGCACTGCCACTTCACATGCTGTACCTAGCCTATGGACAAGTAGAAGAGATTTCAATCTAAAGGACCATCAGTCTAGAACGTTCTTCCACCAACTGAATTAATTTAATTAGTTTTTTATTTATCATTTATTAATACCACTATTAAAGTTGCAACAGGACAAAAAGAACTGCATCAGACACCATCATATGCTACAACACTACAAGAAAAATGTTGACACTATTTCACTTTTCAGTCAGCACAAGTCTTCTACTTCCACCTCCATTTTGGGACATAAGTAGTATGATATTCAGCTTGTTCTGCATCATATTCTGAAGGAGGGAAGCAATGTAAACATAGAATCATGTAGATTGGAAAAGATCTGATGACACTAAAGTAAGAATATGAAGGTAAAGTTGCTTCTAAGAAAAGTAGTATTAAATTATTTTGACTTTAGGACACACTTTTCGTCAGTTCATTTGGCATAGTACCAAGACCCTCTGCAAGCCAACGGGCACTTTAGCCCATTAAGAAGATGTCATAAAAAATTAAATGGGAAATTACACAGCTAAGATGCACAAAACACAGCATTGTCATCTTTATGTAGTTATAGTGTTATAGTGTCTTCGCTATTTCAAATTAAAAACAGCAGCAATAACCATACCTCTTTAATATTCAGGGGTCTTCCACTAAGATCATATTTGTTCATAGTTTCTAATGCTTTCTTAACAAATTCTTCATCTTTGAATTCAACCACTCTTGGGGGGAACAAAACAAATACAGTTTAAAATGTTAAAATTAACAGAATGTTTGGATAGTAGCGTGTTTCCACACACATAGAAAAAGAAACTTACCCACAACCCTACATCCATGATGAATTGTCATATGCAAAGAGAGAGAGAAAAAAAAAAAAAGTCAATCAGCACATATGATAGAGCAGTTAAGATTCCAGTTAAAGATCCCAGCTCACTGTTAAATAACTACTCAAGTTATCTTCAGTTTCAAAATCCGTAATACATGCTCTTTACTGGTAGCCAAGCTGAATTTCTCCTACTTTCTCAACATACATACCTTTCAAATGCAAGAGAATACATTATCTTTTACGCTCTTTGAGCCAAACCAGAATTGGAAAAATGCCACACAGATCCATGTAAGGACAACTGGGGAAAAGAGGTGGGAAGGAAAGGGTGGAAAGAAAAAAAACCCCAAAATATAACCAAAAACTAATCAACACACTCATTGTATCATTAAAAACTGCCCACTGACTACAAAATTCGAATCTACCTCCATCAAGTATACCAGTACAATGAACAAGGAGTCTGCATACCTCTTCAGTATTACTAGCATAATTGAGAAATTACTTTGTAAGAAAATAACCTTATTGACTGCACCAGAATCCTTCTAAAAAAGCAAAGAGTTGAGAATTGCTTTAAGTAAAGCAAAGCTTACAGGATGTTTTAGTTTTAACAAGCATTAAAGAAAGTCATTTACAACAATTGATACAACCTCAGTTAAGACTCAAACCTGCATTTCTCATGTTCTCGCTGCAGGTTCAGAGCTACTATTGGCCAAACTTCTGACTATTTTTAAGAAGACAAAGGAGCTTTAACAATCTTCATTCTTAGTGCCTCATTGCTGGCACTCTGTTGGCTACCAACCACCTCCATCCATTTAGTTTTAAGAAAGCAAATACATTAATCCAGCATTTAGAGTACCAACCCTGCAAAGCTGTCAAATCAGGCACTTCAAACAGTATATTCTTAGCTAACATTTTGTACTCATTGGCCCCAAGAAGAGAATACTACACTAACAAAATTTAAATAAAATCAGTGGTTTATTGAACATCCTTTATATGAAACAGATTTGTACCGAAACAAAGATGTTGGCTAAAAAGAAGAATTAAAGTAAATGCCATCCATTAACATTTACAGAAGTATTTTGTCCTTTACAGCCAGCTAGTTTGAGTTGCATGAAAGTGTGAGACTACTTCTAATACAAAATCCTCAAGGCTACCTTAATGAAAATCAGTGTAAAAATGAAACTTACTTTCCAATAACTGGTACAGGTATTATACAAAAATAAAACTGCTGAGGAACTTTTAAACCTCTAGCAGATTGTTGCCCACGGCACTTACCCTTGATTTTCCTTCAGCATCCTTAAACAGCTCCACGTATGTAACCTCACCAACTACATAAGACATACAAAGGGAAAATACCAAGAGACAATGCATTTAAACACCAGTATCTTTCTTTACTGTGCCCCTGTGCACAACTCTACAGAGAAGCACCTCTTATTCACCAACAATCAAAACCAGACCAACGTACCTCCTGTCAATGGCTATATAATTTAGCTAGTTTTCAGAAATATGCAGCAGCCACATTCTCAAAAGCTAAAAACAAACAACTATATTTAACCTAATTCATACTACAGATCATATTTTGGCCAGTATGATATAGTTGGTGAACAAATTCAGATATACACAGTCCCTTAACCTAACAAATGAAACGTCAAAGTTCACTGGAAAGTGTTACATTTATCATCCTACTCACAACACCTGTTTTAAGGTGACTTTCTACCTGAATGTCTTCAATCATAAGTTTGCCTTCAATAATAACCAAATTTACACATCAAATATTTCACAGCAAGCCACTCACTTTCTAAAGTAGGAAGTTTCAGTAAATAAACCAATCAAATAGTCACGTCACCTTACAACAGATAAACCAGCAGTTACGGAAGGGGAGTTTTGGCATTTTTCACAGCCTAAAAGCCAAGTATGCTTTGCATTACTTTTGAATTATCAATTTTTTCACGGAAAACACAGAACTAACTTTTTACAGAATTCAAATATTAGCATTATTTTACCCCAAACTTAAAATAAAATGTTTGGGGTAGTAAGATTACTCTATCAGAACTGCAACAAAGGTAACAAGCTTTTAATACAAACCTCCAGACAAACAGTCATGGCAGTAGTGACAAGGCAGACAAAGTTAATTCCACAGCCAGATTCCACCAAAGAAATACAAAACAACTTTTGAAAGACGTCCTTTATTATTCTTGTTAACACACTAGATGTGTTGCTTAAATACAATAACCCTTAAAAAAGTAAAATCTACGAAGACTACAACTAGACGAAACACAATCTCTTTAAGAAGTCATGAGGTCATGCATGTACTCTCTACTGTCACACTAGAATGGCAGAAGATCGTAAGCTCTTCATTTACCCATCCTATCCTGCAATGCAATTGTCTCAGATGAAAGAGGGGGAAGGGAGATAGATGTACCAAGTAAAGGCCAAAAAAAAAAGTAGTCAAATCAAATCTGTGTGGCTCAAAGGACATATACATTGCATTTCATTTCCACCCCTTCCTATGTGAAGTGTATTATAAGGAATAAGTTACCTTTTTCTCTCATAAGATCTTTAATAGCTTGCCATTTCATGTCATATGGGATGTTGCTAATAAAAACTCTATTACGATTAATAGTCTTCTTCTCTCCAGTGCCTGCGTTCTTGTCCTTTGAATAGGGGTGGAATCTATTCTTGTTTCCAAGAGAAGGGATTGCCTTCGGTTTTGCAACATACTTCTCTTTCACAGGTGCTTTCTCTTCTTTTGTCGTCTCATCATTATCTCTGCATTAAAAAAAAAACCAAACACCCAAACAAAAAATATTAGTCTTGTGTTGGATCATTAGACTATTATATACCTCCTATGTATATAGCTGTGTATCTGTTATGCTATTAGAACTCCCAGGATGTTAAATGCTGCTTTTCAAATTAGGAAAAATAATTTCACGTTACCAGTTTAATTCCAAAATACGTTGCTTTATCTAGGACAAAAACTAATGTTATAATGGACTTATTCACTACTGTAGCAAAGAAAGCACATCTTGCTACTTCAGTTACATTCGATTTCCATTATGTCTGTCAAGATTCAGCAAGATGGTACTATGAAACTGCTACTAATATCAAAATACAACGACTCAGCTGAAAAATCAGCTACAGCATCCATGTACTTCAATATTTTTCAGAGTCTTGGCTAAGTTACACGATATTCAGCACAGAAGAGAGTGCTGAAAGGGTGCAATTTATGGAACAGCTTGATATACTTCATTCAATGTAATAATAATATAAAGAAAGCAACTCTAATAGGTTGTAAATCAAATTACATTTTATTTGCTACATAAATAATTTTTATCCATAATTTGTGCGGGACTGCTTTTAGAGAGAGATTAAAATTCAGTTAAGAACAAAAAAATGCTCTTTCATTGCTTAATACTACTAGAATTGGAAAATTTGGTAAATGCATATGAAATTGGGGTACCAAGACTAGTTAAGTAACCAGGTATTATCCACTAGAAACAACAATGTAATTGACTTCTGGCCCTCTGTCTTTCAAAAATTTAGCAACAGCAGCTATTCTCTTATTAAAATGTTTTCATTTTTACATGAAAATGCAGGAAAAATTGCTTCTTCTCTTTTAAAGCAGCCCAAATCTCAACTTTGATAAAACTATACACTTTGAACAGAATTAGGTGAAATATCCGAAACTCTTTAGCACTCTTGACAGCGTTATTATCAGGAGGTGATTTAGCAGGCTAACAGAGGATCAAGGTGCCTAAACCATCACTTTAAAAGAGGTGAACTGCTGAACTGAAAGAATCCAGTGATAAAGCCACACAAATGTGACTCACTAAGCAGATGCTACTTAAGAGATACACATCAATGTCTAGCTCAAATCTCACTGCAGTTAATGAGAAACTTTAAAAGTACTTTTACACAAATGTTTATTTTAAAAAGCCAGCATTAGCCACTTTTTAGTTAAAACAATTACACATAAACATCCTACAGGACTGTCAAAAGTGATTGACTGTGAACCACCCTTCTTAAATTACATCACTATCTTTAAAATTTTTCCCACATTTCAGAAGGCTCAGTTTTTATATCATTTTGACACTTTAGAAAGTTTCTGGCGTAAATTTAGCCAAAACAAGCATTTCAGTTTTACAACCACAACATGTGGTAAAATCACTGATTCTGATGAATTGAAATGAGTATTTTCAGCTCTCTGCATAGTTATTAGCAAAACAGTGAGTAAGTGGCAGTCTTGCACTCAAGAGCACATGCAAGTAAGCTTTCATGAAGCTAAACCAAGCTTGGGCACTTTTCAGGGAAGAATACATTCAAATACATCCATATTTCTCCCATGACTTTTTCCCCAAATTTTGAAGTACTCATATGATATGAGCTTCACAGTCCTTGTGTTTACAAGTGGATTAAATTAGGATTAACAACTGACAAATGTGTAGACACTCCTGTGGGCTAAGTATTTGTCAAATATAAAACATTCAAAGTCAACACCACGTTATCTGGTTCCAGCTTCCTCTAGCTTCCTTCTGCATCATCCCTCCTCCACACCATCCTGTCTGTTATTACACAGCCATACAAGAATTATATTGCCATGAGTGAAACGGGGGAAACAAAGCAGGGAACTGGAGGGAGCTGCAGGGCGAGGGGAGGGAAACAGTAGAGAATCCAGTCAGATTTTCCAGTCAGATCAGTTCCTTCCAATCCAGTCCCATTTGTGAATGCAAAACTCCTGCCCAACAAGATCCCCAGTATGAGTTCTTCCTTAAATTTTAGGATTACAGCAATGGATTCTCTTTAGCCTTTTAAGCTCTTTCCTGCTTAAAGGATTATGAAACAGCCCCTGGGTGCTCAGGAAGAGCCAAGTCTCCAAATATGGAAGCCACAGGCTCTACAAGACCTGGCTGTCCAAATGAGTGAAGAGCACAGAGGATATGAGTCTGGCATAAATTCTTAAATCTGGGAAACAAAATGACACTTCACTTAGTCTGGGGATCACAGCCAGACTCCTGAAAATAGAGGATTAATTAAAAAGCAATCCTTCTTGCAAGACTCATCTGCCAAAACCAACTGGCCAGTGAACAATCTGGAGGCTGAGATCCTTCTATGGATAGAACTCTTACTTCTGCTCCTTGAATATTAAAAATAATTTCTATCAAATGATACATTCAAAGCAATGACACGTTAGTCACTCATAGACCAAGAAAAAAAGTCTCAAACTATGAATTGACATTTTCTTGGGGGGAAAAACAATAGTAATTTCTACTCTTTACCTTTTGTATGAACTAATAATTTTATACATTTAATTATGGTTTGCCTGTGAAATCACTAGCATTTGATCATCAATTTCTAGGGTTGAAAAAGAGATGTCAACATTATTTTTTTTAAAAAAGCACATCCTCATTGATTAAAAAGAGCAATTTTTACCTTTTGAAAAATAATGTCTTTGAACTTCCATAAAGTTTTGGAAACAAAAGTTTTCCATATACATATACAAAACTAGAAGCCTAAAAAATAATAAGCACAAGATAAATCAACACAAAAGCCTTAAAAGCTGCTTGGTGTTTTTTCCTAATAAACTTCTACTTCTCTGCTCACAAGGGTCCATACAAACAATAAGACCAGCAGAGACAGAAATTCAAGAAGTCCACTACATGTGATTCCAAAGCATATAAATCAGTTAAGGTTTGTTGCAATAAAAAGTTCCATTCCTCAAAACAATAAACTTAAGGAAGTGTGCAAGTTGAGACCAGGATTCTTCTCCAATTTAATCTGAGTGCTAAGCAAACCTGGTTACTAAAATACTTTTTTTTAGTACATTTCACCTGCACACTGACAGCTTAATCGTTGTACAAGTGTTTTGGGGAAGACTGTTAACTATATGTGAAGAAGTAAGATATGAAACTCTGTTACCAAGATCTTTGCATTATTTTCAGACATGAAGTTGGGATTTCTACCACACAGAATGACTGGGATTTTTCATTTGCTTGTGATTAGTCTTGGAGGGAAAAGAAGAAAATTGCTGACAGAAGGAGTGATACAGAGAAATTAAGTCATTATTTTAACAGCAGCAACTCCAAAAGGCAATAAAATGTTACATGCCTCAAGGGTGCAAAAGGGTCACAATCTTCCTATAAAAATGTAACCATAATTTCGTATTTTGGAAGCTGAGGGCCAGGCTCAGAAAAAATAAAAAAAAGAAAAATCGTTGTTTAGGGTAATGTTAAATAACTTGTAAATGATTTGAATTTCACAGGGAGTCAAGTAAAGGCATGAAGTATGCCTTTATTCCTCCAGCTTTATACTGAACTCAATCCCATGTGCATTTTTAAACACAATGGTATCAGACTGGGCTGCTTAGAACATGTCAAAACTTCACAGATCTCAAGAGCTTTGATGTACTGCAACAGTAGGCCTACTATAAATGTATTTTCCCTCCAAGATGTGAATGAGATTAGAAGGGATATTGAAATTCCAATGATATGAGGCCAAAATCTAGTTCATGTAAAGAATGACGACCCTCGAAGCCAGACATCAAGAACCACAAAGCCCATGAAAGGTTACTCATGGTATTGTTCTAGGGAAATGGTACTTATGGCTCCCTTACGCTATGTTCCTTTTACACCTACTAGATAAGGCACAGTTTACATATTCCATATATGATGCTGTTACTATTTACAAGAAAAGCTTGTGCGTCCACGTGGGGTTTTTTGTTTATTTTTAATAAGTAAATCGCTATAGGTCTACCTTACCGTTCTCAGGTAAACAAAGATCAGTTCAAAGGCCTCACGGCACACACCACTACGATAACAAGCGGAAACGTAAACACACGCAGAGAAGATGCAGAGCACTCCGGGAGCGGGACCCCGTGAGGAGCGGCCCGACCCGAGCCCCTCATGGCAGCCCGGCGGCTCGCAGGGGGGGGCGGTGCCGCTGGCCTTTCACACCGCCGCCACCTGCGCCTGCCCTCGGCGACCGCCGCCCCCCAACAAACTTCACCTTCCCCCGCTCCCAGCCCACGGCCTCCTCCGTGCACCCCGCAGGAGCTCACCGCGCCGGCAAAACGCCTCCCTCGCTACCCGGCCACCCCTCACCGCGCCCGGGGGGGCGGAGGCGGACGGCCGCCTCCCCCCACGCCGAGGCCTAGGCGGGCCCGCCGCACCCCCGCGCTGCCCCTCTCCTCTGCCCTCCCTGCCCGGGCCCCGGCCCTCGCCCCTCACACACATTTTGACGCCATTAGCGCTGCCCCCGCCGCTCTCGGTTGCTGCCGCTCTCGCTGCCGCCTCCTCATCCTGCGGCGGCTGTTGTTGCGGCGGCGGCTGTGGCTGCTGTTGTTGTTGCTGTTGTGGCGGCGGCTGGCTGGCGGCGGCGGCATCCTCGGCTCCGCGCTGCGGAGCGGCGGCCGCAGCCTCCGGCTTATCGTTCTCCGCCATTTCGTGCCGGGCCGCGGCCCCCCTACCGCTGGGTTTGAAAAGGGCCCGGAGCGCCTCGGCCGCGCCGCGCCGGGCCGGCCAAGTCTCGCGAGAACGGGGCTTGCGGCGGGGAGGGGACGCGCCAGGAGGCTTTACGCGTTGCCATGGCGACGCCGGTGGGCTGCCGGGGCCAGGGCCGCCATGGCCGCCCCGCAGCACGGCGCGTCCCCTGGGACCCGCCGTTCGGGTGTGTGAACCAGCAGCCCCCTCCCTGGGTGGTGACAAAGCCTCAGGCGCCCCTGCCACCGCTGGGCAGCTCTGCCTGGAGCGGGGGCCTGCTCCCGAGGGTTTAGTAATTCTCACCCCTCACTGGCCATCTCCCTAATGCAGCGCTACCCGCCAGGGCCAAATTCCCCTGATTTTAAACCAACCACCTCTTGCGGTGGCCAGTGACCCCCGCCCTGACTGGCCGCAGGGTAACCGAGCCCCAAGACAAGTGGTGGGCAGCAGCAATGGCGCCTCACAAAAGCCAGCGGGCCTAGCACTGAAGGAAGGTGTAACGCCATTTTTGCAATCTTATGAATACCTGTCAGCTGGAGGGTGCTAACAGTAAATAGCTATTGCACATTTTCGGCTCTTCGCATTTTTAATACCCCACCCCAGTAAATGGCTGCTTGACCCTTTTTAATTGAGGAGCATCACGACCCTTGTTTGGGAACCATCACCATTCTGAAGCAAGTCACCGCCATCACAGCTTTATCCCTACTTCAGAAAATAGACTGTAACTTACTATTCAAATTTTATGCTAGGAATACTCAATGAATTGAAGTCATGATCTCTTAAAGAATTGCCTTGCATTTTTCCTACACATATAGTTTCCTTGTTCTGTCAAAAATCAGCGTAGTCACAGGTAAAATCCTCCTGCGTGTTAGATGTTGTATCATCTTTTTCCAAACGTTTCAGTACCTCCAGCATTAAGATCTTCCCATTCACAAGGAAATGAAGGAGCCTGAATTCTGTGGACCCAAATCACCCCTTAACCTGTGTTGAGACAGCTCACAGACCAAATACAGGGACCACCCTTATACTTAGCACCCTTAGGAGTGCTGGGAGACTTCTAGTGATAGCTAAAAAGCTATCAGCTTGCACCTAAATTCTCCAGCTGCAGATCTCTGATTTACTTACAAATATATAAAGGGGGTGGGCTAAGCTGTAAATTCAAATATAGTTAGAGCATTGGAAGTTTCTAGATGGACATTTGTTTTATTCTGAAATATAACAATTAAATATGAATAGTTGTAATTCTGCTATAAAGTTTCAAAATTACACAGGCCCATGCCACACTACTACTCTCTATCGCTCATCCTGGAAGACATTAATTTACTTACAAGGTAGAATTTGTGACATTCTCCTCTCAGCTTCCCTTGACTTCTTCAATCCCATTTTTCTCTATCACTTGAGGGAAAAATAGGTTTTAAGCAATATTCTTAAAAGAAAAAAAAAGAATATGTATCATTTGGACAAAGTTTAATCATTTCACTAACCACAAGCACCAACTATTTCTAAAGGCATCACCAAATGCAGTTAATTTAGATCAGTGGCTTCTGGTTGCTGACTCACAGAAATCCATGCACTTCTTTTAAGAAAACCATAAGTGAAGATTAAGAAAAGCTGAGCAGTACAGAGGCTCCACATCTCTATTGGAGTGTTAAGAGACAGTTAAGAATCACTGACGTGGGGTTTGGAAGTAAACTCCTTACGAGCTGCTGCGACTGACTCTCTTATTTCTGCCTGTCCTCATGACTGTCACACCAGATGTTGGTAACACCTGAGATTTTGGAGAAAGCTCAAAGATACTATGAAACACCCTAATAACCTACATGCCAGATGAAGGTAGAAAGGCATGTATAGAGGTCTGATAAGAGGTGCAATTCTGTTCACGCATTAACCACAATTTGATAAATAACTTGGTATTTGCGATAATAATCATCACTGAAATAGTTAATGTTTACTTGAAATTGCTGTCATTACATTTTACAGCTCTCACTTCTAAAGGATGAAAGGAAGCAATTTGCATGTCCAGGTGACTAAACCCTGCCAACAGACCGCGGGTGGTTTGTGCTTTGCACAGAGCATCTCAGGTGTTGGAATCCTGTGCTCCCTAACCCAGAATTATGGCACCAAGCAGCTGATGCTGAATTCCTGTGCCCATGGGCCCGTGGAGGCTAGTAACAAGAAAAATTATTGACTTTCTTACACACAGTTTGCCTACTTGTTCAGAATAATCTACTGGCTATTTCAACTGCTACCTTCTCAAGTTTGTAAGCCTTTTGGGGCCAACACACACATGGTTTTGTACCAGTGAAATTAGTTGTCATTCAATGTGTTTTGTAACAAATACTGACAACTGTATGTACAATCCACACGGTGAGACACATCTCTAATGTAGAGGTGGTTTGTACTAGAGTTGCACAGGGGCACAGCTGAGCTTAAAGCCCAGAGGAGTGCTACGAGCTTTGCCCTGTCCCCCTCACACCACAACTCCTATTTATAACATTCTGTTAACCTCAGTTGCCTCCTTCAGGATTTTTATTGGAGTTTTGGATCCTTTTCTAGAAGTCTCACACATAATCACTCAGTATTTCTGTCTTCGAAGAACAACAATAAAAATGGGAGAATAGTGCCACAAAGAGCTGTTAGGGAGCTGACAGAGGTGAATTGGGATTAAAAAGTGGGATTTCTTTGGTCTACAAAACTGTGTTGAAAAAAGTTTAAATTCTTCCCTAGGAATATTTCTGCGTATAAACTGATAGAAATAAAAATAACAAAACCTACTTGGCACAGTAAGTGAAAAAAGGAAAAAAGTATCTTTCTATGGTTGCATTTGTGCTGAGAAAGTCTCCTTTGTCACACAGCACCAAGCCCTTCTGAGAATATTATAAAATTATCTTTGATACATGCGCTTGTAATTCTCTTCCGCCTCTGTTCCTGTCTTTACAGGAGACAGACGTGGTCTCTGACAAATGTTCCTGTTACAAAGGGACCCTTTATTTAGTATAAAACTGTGAAAAGTGTTCTTGATCTGATGTTCTAACAAATTCCTTGCGTCATCCCCTAATGTAAATAGTATTTCTCGGTTATGGGAAGGTGGTATGGCATTATGGCTGTATATTCTTGGCAAGCAGAGAGTTGACAGCACTAATTTACACAGGGAGTTGAGGATAATAGAATATTATTAGTGTTCTTGCATTTGTATGTAAATATAAGCAACTGTAAAGGAACTGCTCTTGGAAGTCTCTTGTACAAGTAGTAGTTACAGAGTTAAAATAATTACATGTGTTCATCAGCATGCTTTTCAATGCAGTAACTCTCAGGTAGATTAAAGTCCCAAGTCCTCACTGACAAACAAGTCATTGCTCTCAACTTGCTAATGACCAAATACGTATCACCATCCTTTTAGAAAGGATGATTTTAATTGGTCTCCAATTTATCTCAACATTGTTTTCAATTTTGTTTCCCGTTGTCACATTCAAAAGCAGTCCATCCACACTTCCATCAGGTGGCTTTTGTGAAAAAAAAAAACTTTCTTTCCGAAAGTCCATTTGTAAAGAACTCGAGAGAATGGGAATTCTGAGCCGCACACATTTTAAATGTATTGATTATTTTTTTTGTAAATAACTGGTTTCAGTCAGACTTTTTTTTGCATCTATATGATGCCTACATGGTGAATGTGTTGCACATATGTTTTCTTGTTTTGTTTGCTATGGCACCCAAATGGGCTTGACATTTTCTAGGCCCTGTCCCTTCTCCAGAAAGCCCCGAGTACAGCTGGAGAAGGTCTGCTTTAACAACAGATTTGCTTTGTAAATCATTTGACTTTTGCAGCTCAATTAAAGATTCCTTTCTGCACAGCCACAGGTAATTCCAAACCAGTCTGCTTTGCCTAAGGCTGCACCCAACCTACACCGCTTTACTTTGTGCTAAAAACCATTAACCTTACTCTGCAGCTGACACTGGCTTTTGCATACCTATAATGGACCTGAAGTAAAGCAAATACTATCTTCCCTAAACGCTCTCTTTTCAATTAAACATTATCTTCCCAGTCTGAGCAGAGTGTTGTTGTGGTTTTTATCTTTGGAAAACAAACCATTTTACACTTCAAAGGGCAAACTCTCGAACGCCCCGGGCTGTCTGCCGGCAGGTCCCTCCCGGGCTGGCCCTTCCGCAGCCGGGGCTCGGCTACCGCACAGCCCCCGCACCGGCCCTGCGCTCCCCATTGCGGCCCCCACCGCTCCCACGCCTTCCCACACCTTCCCAGTTTGCCTTCTCTCTCTGTCTTGTTCCTTCTCCCCCATCTCGAATAATTCTTCACCAGCACTAGATGGCTCAGACACACTCCCCCCCACCGATAAAAGACTCTGGAGCTGCCTGCTACAGCAATGAAATGGTGTGTTGAGGGTCTTGTTCTGCACGTTGTGGATTTGTAACTGGGAAAATGTGCAGCATCCTATGCCCACAACGTGGGATCAGTCACACAGGAGATGTGCTCTACTTGATCTGCAGGGATCTAAACTCTTCTCCCCCCACTGAAGGCTTAAATCTCCCTAATTCTCATTAAAATCTTTCTCTTTTTTTCATTTTTCTTCCCCTCAGTGTTATACAACCCTTGACCACAGCTTAAGAGCCCCAAAATTAATCACATATTTTTTACCCCTACACAGCTGCATAATACCAGACTTTTGGTAGCACTTTTACTGGTCCTATATTGAGATAAATCACGTTATCCTGTCTTCCCCCAAATCATTCCCCTAGCTGCTGACCTCACAAAAAAACCCCAAAAACCGAGTAACCTGCTTCTATTTTGGTCCTTCCTTCCACAACACATGTGGTTCTTAATGACAGGTTGTGAGCCACTAACATACCCACCACCTCCTCTTTCACACTGAGGCAGTAAACACCAACCTCCTGCAGGTCTAAAGAGAACCCATCCCACCTAAGGCCTTAGAAGCCCTTTGCCCTCTCCCTGTTGGCCAGGGGCTTGCCCCAAACCCAAGGTAGAGGAGCTGGGGATGCAGTCTTCATGGACCAACTCTCCTGTCCCACTCACACCAGGTGGCACTGTTGGTTTTCACTGTGTGCATGCACTCTTCCACCTTCCCCAACACTACACTGATGTGTGTTGGACTTAAAAGCCGAGATTTTTGACCTTCTTCAGTTCTGAATCCCTAAGCTCTTCCAATTTGAAGAGCGGGTCTGTTCAGATATTTAACATGGGGAGATTGCTTTGTAGAACTTGTTTTTCTGCCTCATTCCTGGCAGTCACCAGAGGAGTACCCTATGGACCCCCAGGAGTGTAGACTACATGTTTAAATTGCTGTTGAAGTCAGAACCTAGTAAAAGCATGGATTTTGGACAACCACAAAGATAGATTCAAATCTTTTAAGAATACACAAAAACCCATGGTAGAACAAAGGTGTTTATCCTTTTTAAAATGTTAAATACTCTGAATTAATGATCAATACATCATTTAATGTGCCCCTCTACTACTGCTTTTATCTTCCTATTGCCTTATGATGATGCATGTTCTCATAAACTTGCTTAGACTTGCTTAAATTTGCTTAAGAGGAGAGTTTCAACTTGATCTGTTTTGCCTGTGCACAATATTCTTCACTGACTCTACCTTCATCAGTCCATTCTAAATTTCTAGCAACTGAAGGGAGTTTTTTTGCTTGTGAAGTAATGCTCACAGAGGTGCTTAAAGCTAAACTGAGAAGCAAGTTACAAAGGAGTTAGTTATTCCTCAAAATAGTTACATTTTCTTGATACTTACACCACTTAAGTAATCGTTAAACATCAAAAAGTATTAACCAGCTAATAGCTCTAAGAGTTCCTTATTGCCTCTTGCTTATTGGCACCCACTTGGTTTTAAGTGTCTTACCCAACCTTAAATTAGGCCAGTTGAAATTGCAAGGTCAATGTACCAAATTACTAGATGATTATAAAATCTCTATTTCTGTTAAAAATATTTCTGTCCTCTCCTTTGAGGACACATAAAACTCCCTAAAATAAGGATCGACTCAATGGCAAATATGACTGAAGTCAGGTGGAAATAATAGTTATTGTTCTGCTGAATACAAAGAAGATGGAGCCTGATAAAGAAATGGAAAGTGAAGAGTAGTGAATGCTCCATTTATCCATGTATCCAGAATGGTCACACATACACTGCTACTTCATTTGCCTTAGAAAAAAATCACTGTTCCTGTGCAAGAGCAAAACTAGTGACTTTCAAGTGAAAAAACAATGAAATACAGGAAAAGATTAAGTCATTCCATCACTTTTCCATTTTAAGATACATCATCTTGAACAGAAACAGTGTTACTTGTCTGCTGACACCTGGTAGCTGAAGAAGGAGAGTTATTCCTTGTTGCTGGCTACCAGTTTCTTCTCCGGTTTCATTTCCATGAAAAGCGGATCTCGAACACATAAAAACAAAAGTAAAGTCTTCAAAATTGAACATGTGCCAGATTCCTAGAAATAACCACATGATTTCAGTAACTTCTGTCACAACATGGTACAAGAAGGCCAATTATTTAATGGATAAAAAAAAATAATCTCTTAACTCCCACAAGAATAACAAGAAGGAAAGGATAGTATCATATCTATAGTGAGAAAGATCTCACAAGTAAATCTTTTCCAGGAAAAATGGTAGTGAAAGACCCAGTGTCTGTGCCCAAAATCTGACAGAATTAGCAAGGTGACCCACTCAGGGGTTATGTATTTCTACTGTCAATATTGCCCCTCATTCCCAGCCAGAGCAGACATGGTGGTCCTGGCTACTACTTGCAATAAGGTTCTCCAAGAATAGCAATGGTCAACAATTGTTGGAAAAGCGTGGATTTATGCCACTTGCCCAAAACAGTTGTACTAAACTGGGAGAGGGAAGAGGGGGGAAGGGCAGGGGGAGGATGCACCATGAAATTCCAAGCCCTTGTGTACTTGCTAATCCCAAAATCCCAAGCCATAGCTGTTTCTCTCTAGCAAGAGACCTTCACAGGGCCCCAAGTAAATCAGGGACAGGGCTAAAAAAGAAAACTAGAGCTACTTGGGAATAGAAGAGGCTCCTTATATACATATTCTGAAAGCACAATCTTATACTATTTAAAACAATCTATTTATAAAGTCATCACAGATCTTTAAATATGAGAGGCGCTTTAAAAATAAGCTTGACTTATAATTTCAGCAAGAGACATTGTTCACCACATAGATTGATGCTGCAACATTAGAAGATCAAACTAACAACCGTTAGCATGTGCATGGTTAACTATCAGCTTAACCATTAGTTCTACTAGCAGGAGAAAGCATTTTTCAGAGACTAGCCAGCACTCAGAAGCCCACTGCAGAAGATTCAGGCATTAATATGGCAGGCAATGCAATCCTCTTTTCCCAGCCTATACTAGGAAGAAAAAGTTTTAACCTATCCTAGTGTTATTGCATGTAGCAAGAAACATGTGGAGTTTTATAATTATTTTCTACAGAGCGAATTCTGCTAGTAGCTCTACAGTAGCCTTCAAAAATCTCATGATGCACGGCACTGTGCTACAGCTCTGACCCACACGCATCCTGCAGGGGTGTGTTCACCAGGGGGGCACACAAATATGGAATCACTAACATTTAAAACAGATTTGCTGTTTATTAGTGCAATATACAGTTGGGTAAAGAAATCCTCTTTCCTTATCCACCTGAAACACCTGCTGTTGTGGCAAATGGAAGCCTCTTTAATACAGCCCCAGCTAAACGTAGTTAATGACAGGCTAGAAAGTGAGCTCTAGGCTTCCGCACCGGCTCCCGGCCCTACGTGGCTACACGTTCCGTGCTGTGACCGTTATTACTGTTAAAGCTACCGGGAGGCCAGGCTGCAGGTGCAGCCTAAGAGGTTTTTAGCTCCCCCCTCAAAGCAGCTCAGCACTGGTGCGTTAACCCCTGCTGGCTGACGGCAGGCTGGCTGTTCCAGGGCCACAGAACGGCTCCCCCGCACCCGGCGCGGCTCTACAGGTCCCGCTCCGCAACGGCGGCGGGGCCGCGCCGCTCGCTACCGCGGCTCCCGGCTCCGGCGGGGCGGCAGCCCGCTCCTCCCCCGCTGCAGGGACCCCCGTTACCCGGCCCGGGCGGCGGGGGAGCGGACGGGAGGAGGGAGCGGACGGGAGGAGGGCCGCTCCCGCCCCGCTCGGCGGCCGGCCCTTACCGATGCGCCGCACGTAGTGTTTTGCAGGAAGTTTCCACGCTCCTCAGTTTAATCCGCGCAAAGGGGGGCTGGAGAGGAGCGCGGCTGAATAGCGATGGAAAAGGGGGCGGGCGGGGAGGAGGAGAAGGCGGTAGCAGCAGCGGCCGTGTTTAATTTTTTAATTAGGGCGGTTTGAGCATCTCCCGGCGGGGCCGCAGCGCCGGGCGGCGAGGGGAGCCCGCCCCCGCCGCCCGGGACCCCGTTCCCCGGGGCATTGAGCCGTCGGGGCTCCAGCCTGGGCTTTCGACAGCTGGCGAACCGGGCCCGAGAGCCGCGGAAAGCTCCGCACTCCGCCACCATGGGCAGCGCGGGCGCGGAGGAGAAGGGTTGGTAGCGCGGGGGCGCGGCGGGGCTGGGCTGACCTTGCGGAACCGCCCGGGGCGGGGGGGTCACCCCGGGCAGGGGGGGCGAGGGGCAGAGGGAGGGTTAGAGGCGTGAATCTGCGCTCCCAGCGAAGGAAGGGCAGGGGGGTGATGAAAGCGGAGGCTGTGCGTGCCGCCCTGCAGCAACAATTGCTTTGCAGGCGCTCGGTCTCTCGCAGGCTCCATCCCCGGGGAAACCGGCAACACTTTTCCACGTTTGCAAGTTAAGGATGATGCTAGTGAACGTCTTCTTCTCCTGCCTCTCTGTATTATCCAGATCTAGACCCAATACATGAATTCACAGCACAGGGGCTCTCGCTCAGCAGGGATTCCGGGCTTGTGTATTTACTAGGGATAAAAATCTCATTTCTGCAATTCATTGCTTCTCTGAAGGCTGGAAATGTCACTGCCCGGCTGCTGCTTCTTTGCAGGGGAATGCCATTTCTGTGAAAAAGTGCTGCCTGCACCCCGAGTTACCGTGCTGCAAAAACACTGCCTGGTTTGGGGGGGCTTTGCTATCCTTGCAGAAGTTATCCATGCCTTCATTTGCTGGGAATGCAAGTCCTGGCCTTCCTACCATACACCTCCCTGTATGATGTCTTAGAAAACTCACCCTGAAAAGACAGTCTTCTCCCCAGCAATGGCGTGCAATGTGCACCTGAGCACAACAGGCTGGCCCTGTAGTCACAGAGCCGTTTTTGCAGCATTTCTGGCCATGTGTTGCTAACTCAGATAGCTCAGACCCTTTGGAAATTTCCAAATTCATGCTGATTTCTATTTCCTTAGATCTTCTCTATTGCTAATCCTTTCACCCTACCACCTCCTGTGCCCAATTCCTGTAATAGCATTCCTGGAATACAGGTCAGTTTCCTTGACCAGATAGTGTAGTGCAAATGAGGTGTTTCTGAAACTCCCAGCAGATGCCTGTTTATGTCCCTAACCACACCAACACCTTTTCAAGTCAGGTTTGCTGTCACTCAAACACAAGCACAGGACTGAAGCTATCTGAAGTACCTTCAGAATGACCAGATCCATGAACCAGCAGCTGGGCTGCAGATATCCAAGGGGAAAGCAGATGGCAACTCATTTAGTCCATTTTGCTACACACTATTGTTTATGAAGTGAGTTTTCAGGCACCTGAGGCTTAATCATGCCAAGAGGATGAATGCTTCCAGCTTAAGCAGACGTTAAAGGTACTAATTTCCAGTACTGAGCCATTAAAAAGAAAAACCTATAGGGGGTTCTGTGAAGGAAGGACTGAAACCCAAATTACAAGGAAGATTATTGAGGACACTCAATAATCTCAAAAATTAACATTGGCGACTTTCTAAATCTTCTCTGTATCTCTGAAAACATAAGGGTGAAGGCTTGGTCTGAAAAGAATGACACCCAAACCACCAAAGAGCTGGTGCTGGCCTTCCATCCAAAACAAACATTAGCAGACTTGGGCTGGTGATTCCCCTTCACCCTCCTCCGCAGGTGCAGCCAGCACCCTCAGCTCAAACCTCCGTTCTCCTTACCTCAGTCATCTATGTGCTAAGCTATTTTCCTCATTCCTATTTTCTCTAGGACTCCAGATGTTTCTTCTGGCCTCACAAGAGCCTCCAGTGGCCTCTCATTTTGCAGCAGGATGTTAAAGAGCCTTTCTTTATGCCAGTGTTTTTATACAGCCAATGAATCAAAGAACAAGTCTTGACCTGTAATTCAAAAGAAATCAATCTGAGGCCAACCCCTGCAAAGTGACTCTGTGGATTCTAACTGATATAATGCCTCTCCCCATCATACTGCCCTAAAGGTTATCTTCAAGGATTTTTGGATCCAGGCCATGTTAGTTAGTATTCACAGTTTTCTGACTTGTGACTTGACACATACACTGCAGCAAATGAAAGGATGTCTGACTAACCTGCATGCAGCACTAAAATGTGAAAACAATAAAAAGGCACTCAAGGTCAGTCTTGGTACCACAGTTCTGGGGATACATAATTAGAGCAAAATGTTCTGTCAACTTTAAGGCTTCAATTACAATTTCTGAAATTCAGGGCAAGGAAAAGAAGAACATAAAGCTGCAGATCAGGGTTTCCCAGAACCAACTCCCCCCTCCAAGCAAAAATGCCCACTGTTTTCTTATACTGCTGTTTCAGCCAAACTCTTGCCAAATAAGACTAAGATATCCATTTCTTAGCACTCCATGTTTCAGCATCAGTCAAGCTTTGCACAGAGATCTGTCCCATAGCATCTCCTGACAAGGACATAATGTACAAACAAATTCCATTAATTCCAGTGTGTAATCTGCAAAATTAGTAAGACTGGAAGTCATATTCTTGGACTATGACTCTATGGTGAAGAAATGTCACCTCAAACACATACATGTTTCTCTGGATTCAGCTCAAATGCAGCATTCTTAATATCTTTCAAGATAGCAATTGTGGTTTTTTGGGTCTGGCTTTCCCATGTAGTATCTACATATAAGCCTTTAATTTAATCTTTATAACCCAGTATCCTAGGACTTTTGGAAAGTACTTTTTTTACTTGTCTGGCTCCAATTTGTGACAAATTTGTGATATTGAACTTTCTGTGATTTTTTTTTCCCCTACATAAGGTCAAACTTAATAGAAAAATTGGAAGTATGCCCAATGAAAATCTGTATAGCAGGTGGGCTTTAGCTATGATATATTTTCAGAAAATAAATATTGATTGTTGTTGACATTACTTCTAATTCCCATAGGCTATGTCTGGATCTTTTCTCCAATTCAACAGGAATTGAAACAGCATGATCCGAAGAGCAGAATATCACACAAAACAAAGAAGGATCTCATACATATCTCTATGAAATAAACAAAATATTCGTTGTTATGTGCCAGCAAATGTGTAAAGAGTGTGGTAGGAAACCATATTATTTAATACCTGCTATATTGAGAGCTACTGCAAAAAGAAAGACTTGTGCCTTGCCTTTTTATCCTTGTTTTAAAATTTTCATTCTTTAGGATAATATTCAAAAATCCCACAAATTCTGAAGTGAGAAAGGAGACACCAAACAAGATAAAAGTTCTGTCCATTTTTGTATTCTCAGGAATACCAAATCTTAGTTTTACTTTTTTCTTGTTTTTACTAATTGTAGGCTGACTCAGGACATGGCTACTTTCAGGCATGACTGCAGTACAGAGCAGAGATACTGGAGCTCCCTTTAAACTGGCTGGCAGCGCAGGTATCTGAAGCAGTGTAGCCATGGCAGCACAGACCTCTGAGTGGCCTAATTACTCTGCCAAGAAATAAATGGATACTGGGAATTCCCTGGGGGAAAGACGGTTAAATTGTTAACAAAAAGAGTTTTCCCCCGAGGCGTGTTAGTTAAATAGGTGTTACCTTAAGCTCCGACCTTAGTATAAAAATGCTTTTGTCCTGATGTCCCAGTCCTTCCAATTCTCCCCCTGTCTATAGAGACAAAAGAAAGATGGGATTTCATCATCTGATGGAAAACCTAACATAAAGCAAAATGATTCCCACCCCCAACTAAAATCCATAGGTAAGTTCTGAAAAAGACAAAAATAAAAGTCTCTTCTAGCTGGAAACAGATAGAGCTCTCCTGGTGGCAATGGTGGGGTGGAGATGCTCAAGCATCCTGACTCCATAGAACATACATCAAGGTCAGTCCGCTGAGATCCCTGAGGAGCATGTTCAGATCTGGTGTTTACTATGCCTGTAAAAATGGCAGGACATGTATGTATTACATGAGGAAGACCAAGGAGAAGAAACAAATGACAGCAGTATTTAGGGGAAGGGAATTTACTTCTGTTAGCATTTCTCCCACCAATCTTTCCTTATACACCACAGTGGACATGTATAGAGGAAAGTGAAGGGGCACTTTTACCAATATGCAGACTTTCTTACAAGCTCAAAATGCACATGGCATTTTTCTGAAAAAGCAGCCCAAGAACTCACTAAAACTGCATACACACTGTTTTAGTTTACAAGTTGGATCTATTTATTTAGATGTATAAGCTTAATTACGTAAGTAAAATCCACGTAATTTGGCTGAAATTCCCTTTAGAGGTCAATGCAAGTTTAACTAGTTAAAGGACTGAGCTGTAAAGTCATTTCAGAAAACATACTGGTTTCTCTAGGTGGAGACCTTGGTGAGTGTTGCTTCATCAGAATACATAGGCCTGTGCCCAAACTGACAAAATGGTGTTTGCAACAGCCATGTGCTGAAATTGCTCTGTTTTGAGGAGACAGAAAGGCAGAAAATTGTGAGTTTGCTGTCTCATAATAGACACCAATAAGTGGATGGTGTGTAGAGGTTCAAAGTTGCAGTTTTATCACATTAAATGTGAAAAAACAACAGGACACTACTAAAATCTGAGCTGGTTTTCATTTTCAAATGTTCATATGCTACAACTCAGATATACATACTCCATTTAGACCTAACCAAACTGATTCTACTTTTCTATGCAGGCAAAGAAACAAAAGAGGTGAAAATCCCACAGAGCCACCAGGATGTGATGCCCAATGATGAGCAGTAGTTACTGCAGCAACACTTCAGCCAGCATGAGTGTCAACGAAATGTCTGCCTTCCCTCTGACTTTAGAGCAAAAAACTGGCTTTGCCTTTGTGGGGATTTTGTGTGTTTTCTTGGGACTTCTAATCATCAGATGCTTCAAAATCTTGCTGGACCCCTACAGTAGTATGCCTTCTTCTACATGGGAAGATGAAGTTGAGGGGTTGGATAAAGGAACATTTGAATATGCTCTTGCATGAAAACTCAAAGAATATCCTGCCTTAAAGTTGATGTTGATTTCATTTTGGAAACCAACTGTTGTTACATTTGTTATACATACCTGCATTTTGGAGATATGTTGGTGGCATCCATTTTGTTAAATAAATACTTGTTGCAAAGTCAAAAGGCACTTCATTTTGCTTTCATTTGAGGAACAGTGGATTGATAGATAAGACATTGTTAACAGTGAAGAAATACTACAATAAACAATTCACTAGAAAGTTATCATGGCCAAAAAGTATTTTAAGAATCAATGATATCTGTCTCTCTAGAGGAGGATCTCATTTCTACTGTGTCTCACGATAGGCTGTAGAGAAAGGTGAAGGACAAAGGACAGGCTCATGAATGGTGAATGCTTAACTGGTAACTCCCTCTCCTCATCTGACACAATTTTCTGAAGCTCAGAGACTGTGCTTGTATACTGAGAATACAAAAGTGGAAGACAGCAAATGGTTGTGGCTCAGAGGATGTGCCTGCATGCCTGCAAGAGGTATGTGTCCATGTTGCTGAGATGAGAGGAACAAGGGTTGGTCCACACACCACCAATGGTAGAGAACTAATGGGAAAGCTAAAGATCACAGCAATTGCTAACTCACTTCTCACCTTCCAAGAAGAGCAGGTGCTGCGCTACTGACTGCTTATAAGGAAAATGTATGTTGCTTCTTCTATGTGAAACTTGATGTAGTCCTCTGCAAACAGTGCATAGTTCTATTCCTTCCTGCTCCTATAAACATATTCTATTAATAGGTCTCCCTTGTACTCTACATATATATCATATGAATTCAAACAGAATTAGTGGAAGGGAAACAAATGTCAGCAAGAAAATTTTTGATTCTACAAATATTATAAAATGTACAAAGTATATTACCTGCTCAGAACTCCAGTCTGAGCCACACCACCACCACAGTCCCAGTCCACTAATGTCTCCCATATCATAAAAAAAATTTAGATAAAAGAGAAAAATTAAGTATTAAAACGAATCTTACAGTCTAGTTGAATTGGTCAAGGCATGCCAATTTTTTACTCCACTTGGTTAAACTGAAACTTAAACTGTCTGGTTAACAGCCCCCAGCAGTAATTACACCAGCTTGGCAAGGCCAAAGCAGAGACAGCCATGCTGCATACTCACTTGTAACCAGCTCCCGAAAGGGACAGGGGTCCAGAGCTGGCTGGAGATCTCTGTACTCTCCAGCCTCTCTCCACAGCTGGTTCTTCTGTTTATGCTCCTACAACTGTGCTCAGTGTATGATCTGGACTGTCAAACTGAAGAATTGGTCATAGGAGACCCTACCAAGGCAGAAGAACTAACAGTGAAAGCAGAGACTCAAATCTGGGTATTCAAGGTCACCCTCATATACACAGCTGTTTAGCAAGTGTGACAGTACTTGACAGAAATTCAATTCCGTTTTTAAGAAGGTTGGCATCAGAATTTTAAGCACTGTCACTTTTGCTAAAAAGCTCTGTTTGCAACGAGGAGCAAAGACAAGGAGATCAGTTACAGCATTTGGTTTCTTTTGCATGTATTCTGAAAAATACATATTGTCCCTTTTGCTCTATATACTAGGCAGAGGCAGACAGTGGAACAGCAGACTTCAGGTGCCATTTGGAACATGAAATACTTGGTTGTACAGGGAAGGACATGACTCTCCTGTCTGAAGAATATAAAAGGAACAGCCACCACTAATCTACACTGGTCCATTCAAATTATAAAAAGTAAACAAATTTGTGAATGTAAGAGCTTTTAAACTGCTTCAGATTCTGCATAAGAGAAAATGCCATAACCCCAGAGATTCAGTATATTGCACTTATCCTAGTTAATTTAACCACAAAATCAAAGATAGATACCAGTATACTGATTTATGTGATCTGTTATTGCTGGATAATCTGCTGCAGAGACCTGACATTGCCGTTCTTTTTACGTACACCTAATCAGCACAGCTGAGCTCTGTGCTGTCAGGTTAGAGTGCTGAAGTTATCTGGGTTAAATATAGTTCAAGTTATCTCTAAACTACACAGCAAACACACCCAAAGAACCCCAATACTGTCTTACTACGTTTGTTCTTGACCCTATCTATTGCTTGAAGCAACTATCAAATTCCCTTATGATTACAAAGCTTCATCATTTCCTACCCACCCTTCTATGCAGCCTCAAAAGACAAGGGAGTCGACCTTCCCAGAAAGAATACACATAACATAATTTTTCAAAGGTTTTCCTTAAATATGCAGAGTAAAACTGTGAACAGGGCTAGGAGCAAATGGTTCAAAACCACATGTAAGACAAGGGGACCCACCAGTGACTGATCCTGCTGGCTTCACTGGAATCTCTTCTGCAAAAAATGCGCTGAGCAGAAGCCTGAACTCTTGTTATCTCTGTTACTATATATGCAGAACTGAAAAATAGAGAGATCGTGATCTGTGCACTGAATCAGGCATAGCTGGGAGGGAAATGGAGATAACAAAAGTATTTTCAGGCCCCCTTAGAAATTTTGCAATACCATAAACCCAGTAATTGTAATGGATAGGTACATTTGCTGGTTAATAGTTAACAAGCTAGAATGCTTCTCTAAATCACCATCTAGAAATGTTTTGAAAGAGAGGGATTGGATAGTCTATTCAGTATATTAAGCAGGGAGAAAAATCTGGCCAATAAGGCAGAGTCTGTAATGCCTCAAAGAGAGGGACATGCTATATACATGAATAAAAGAGACAGATTGTCCTTCCCTAAAAACACAGGACTGAATGGTAAGTTAAATTATCCTGAATAAGGTAAACTTGATTATTTGTGCCTAATGCTAGAATACTAAACACAAAATTAATGGCAAATAACAGTTCAGAGACCTCTGGGAATACACTGTGAAAATCAAAGTATTGTTGTCAAGAACAGCAGAAAGGTAAGAGACTTTTCTTTTCCTAGAAAAATAGTAACATTATCGAAATAAGACAGTGAAATTACAGAATCATTTTACTTGGTAGCAGAAGTCTCTTGTCATCAAAGAATCAGGATTTCATTCAGTCATGGAGATGGAAACAAACCTACTTTCACTGACTTTAATGACAGATTTGCTTTTGCTCCTTCATGCCTGAAGATGAAACACTTCCTTACAACTTTCAAAGACTGAAGGAAGCAGAATACTATCTATGATCAGAAATGTGTAGTATTAGTAATAATAACAATAGTAATATTGATCATCCAAACCCTGTAGAAGTAAAATAAACTAAATGAATGTAACATGTTTCTGTGAGGCTTACAAAACATTATGCAGGAAAGCCAACATAAATATGAGGAGGTTATAAAGTGGTATCATAGCAGAGAGGTGACAGGAGAATATTATCTATAGCTGATGGAAGAAGTGAGAAAATATGCTTTAGCTATATCTCATACTGAAGATGAAGGACATTTGATTATCAGCTCTTCAAATTACAATTTTGATATGTGATTTTAGAAAAAAATTATATTTCCAAGGTATAAATATTGATGCAGCATTTTATCTTTCAGTGCCAAAGGGCCAAAATCATTGAGAAATTCAAACTGGAAAAAACCTCTGGAGATTATCTAGTCCAACCTCTTGTGAAAGCACAAAAATTTTAAAAAGCATCTAACGGGCTTATTTTCCCAGATTTTCAGTTCATGTATTCCTTTATATAGATATATTTTGTTTCAAAAACTTTCTGCTTTTATACACACTTGCAGAGTTTCAATGTGTAAGCGTGGTCTGGTTTAGTTAGTTTGAACAGACCAGGACTCCTACTGAGTTATACAGGTCTATACAATCACACTCCCTTATCTTCTTAGAAGCATGTTTCAAGACATATGGACCGCCATTGTTTCAATAGCTCATTCCAGGGCCTTCTAGGCCATCCTGTAAGTTGCTGCAAAGGCACTTAGGCCACTAAAGGCTTTAAATATAAGTACCCCTTTCAGCATCATGCTGTGGGAGCAATGAAGGTGAACAGTGTCCTAGGCTGTATAAACAGGATCATAGCCAGTAAATGAATCAAAGGGGTCATTCCTCTCTATACAGCACTCATCAGACTACACCCAGAGCCCAGTTTCTAAGTTTGTCTACCTGTCCCTCCCCTGTGCCCATGTAGGAAAGATACTGATAAACTTGTATGTGTGTAATGGAGTGCCACCAAGATGGTCAGGGGTAGGAACATTTGCCCTATAAGAAAATATGGCTTGCTTAACCAGAAGAAGAAAATGCATTAGGGGAACCTAAGCAGCCCCCCATGTACTTACGAAGAGGTTACTGACAAGGCAGAGCCCTGCTATTTACTGAGATGCACAGCAGGAGAGTGAGAGATGATAGTCATAGAGTGACACATGGAAGGTTCCAACTGGATATAAAGGAAAAAAAAAACACTGTCAAGACAATTAAGTATTAGAATAGGCTGACAAGGCGGGTTGTGAAATCTGTCCTTGGAGGATGTCAAGACCTGACTGGTGAAAGCCCTAAGCAACCTAATTTACATTCAGTGTTCCCTCAGCTTTGAGTGGGAGGTTGGACTAGTTAAGCTATGAAGGCCCCTTCAAACCAGCATGATTCTATGACTTGCTAGAATTTCTTTCAAATCATCTGAAGGGGTATTTTGAGTGTACAAATGTAAAATTGAGTATAAAATTCTATGAAGCTTCCAATGCCTAGGACTATTTTTAATATTTCTTAATAATTACTACTTTACCATAGTCATTTATTTCCTCCATTAAAATTTAGGAAAGCCAATACTATTTTTGGATCCGTTTCAGTTGTCTATCTATTCCTTCACATTACATTGATTTTCTCTACATAAAAAATGGACAATTTGTTATAACTTAATTGCTTGTTTATAAATTGTTGCCATTGTGGAACTACATAAAATTTAAGGCCTAGCTTTTGTGGTTAATTTTTAAAAATGTATTTGATTCAAGCTTTTAATGCAAATTTAATTCTGGACTATGAAAGAAATACACATAGTATCATAATATTTAAGTGGAACATAAACAGCCAATGGACTTCATGAGATCTTGTGTTGCATCCCTTATACTGCCTACACTTTCACTGGCTTCAATTAAACATTGCATTATTAAAAGAAACACTATATTTGAAAATCAATTTTAGGTACTTACAGCCCATTTTATATAGAATATATAGAATCTTGATTTAGGATTCTGCCAACTACACCAATTTGTCGCGAATGGGCGATTTAAATAGTTTAAAGAATCACCGTTAAAGGCATTAGCAAAAGTGTTTTAAATACGATGTTGTAAAAGTGCGACTTAACAAAGTTCAGTGGTGAGGTTCACTCTATTACTGTATGGCACAGTCATTTGAACAATGATTCAAAACTACCAAGGCACAAATCAAAGTTATCAAGATGAAATCAGAGTTATCATGCTACAAGGTTATGCGCGGTATCAGTCGCTCACCAAAGATCTGCCGTTGGTGAAAGGCCTCTCTGCCCCAAGGAGCAACCTTGAGATGTGTCTCAACTTGAGGGGAGATCACCATCCCACAGCCAGGCTGCTTAGCCAAGAGTCTAAGACAGCCAAAGAAGACTCACTGAAGCTGTCATATTTATGGAATAAAGTGGTTGTAGTCAAATTACATGCAATGGAAAAGGTATGCATGAGACTTCTTGTACCCACAACTTACTTTGTTCCTTCAAAAATGAGTTTCGGAAAATCCCCTCACTATTCATGTGTTAATCATATGATCAGTGTTCCAAGCTCATATGCATCAATGCTGACTGTGTCACTCTGCTCCTTTGTGGGCTTTCAGAGAACAGATTGAAACTAGAGGAGTTCTTGACCCATTTAGAGCTTAGGCTTTTACCTCCTTTACAGCCTGTACCAAACTACCACTAGTTTGGTTAAGGGGTCAAGTACATCCATCACAGATGGAAACATCCCCACACTCAGTCTTTTACTCAATTATTTTTTTAGTCAACAAGTCATAGGATGACAGTCTCATTGATATTTGGTGAGGTAGGAGACAGGTTATGGTGGAATATTTATCTAATTGTGCAAGTTGATAGAAATCTTTTCTTTGTATTTTTTTATTGCAGAAACACAGTGGACATCAGGAAGACTGCTTAGAGATTTTAAGACAAATTTCTCAGAACTTCATTACTCTAAAAGCAAAGATTTCATATGTAAGAGCACTAAATGCTTTGCTGCAGCTGCAACTAACTAGTCGCAGCCAGAGAAGAGTAAACACATCAGTGACCTAAGTCTACAGCATCCCTGAAGATGTCAATGAATAATGCGCCAAATGTATTCTTGGATCCGAATGCAAATCGGTTTCAAGTTAACATAATTAATGAAAGCCATGACAACAACGAAACATCCCAAGAGGATGTGGGCTCTGACCCACCACATTATGAAGAAACATCTTTTACTGACGAAGCACATAACAGACTGAGAATCAGTTACAGACCAGGAAAAAGAGAATTATATGACAATTTCCTTCAAAATGGGGAGAAAACAGAAGCTAGTTTACATCCCTATGATAGCCACACTAAAATGTATTATTTACAAACTTTTGGCCATAACACACTGGACCCAGTTCCAAAAATTGATTATTACAGAAACACTGGCAGTGTCAGTGGGAACAAGCTCAGCAGACCAAGCTTATTAGAAATTCATGAACAACTGGCAAAGGTAAGTGGAAAGGAAAGATACAAATTTTCTCTATTCCATTTCCAGGCTGTTAATTCTGTTTATTAATACAAGAAAGTCCTTAAATTCATGGACCTTGCCCAAAAGATAAAGTACAAGTGATCACTTAACCATATTTCCTTTGGTAGCTGCAGCATGTTTTCTGCCCTGAACCCTGTTCAAAGCAAAGATTTTTATTAAAAGGTGATAGTAATATAGTTAATTATCAGAAAAACATAGCTTAATCTTGTCTAAAAGTATAAAATTATTGAATGTCTTGTTTCACTTAAGAGTTATGACAGCAGATGATGAATATCATTTCATAATTTAAACAAGCTACACAATTCACACTTACTCTAAACTTGAATTTAACATCAATGCATAACTGTTTAACAGATTCCTCTGTGGTATTCATTAATATATGTATTATAAAAAACATTATGTGCAATAAATGCATTTTCAACTCATCAGTAATCCAAAGCACTACCTGTTTATTGCTGTAAGAAACCACTCAAACAGCAAGAAAGAGTCTAGAACAAGGGTGTTGAGCTTGAAAGTGTTTGCTCAGAAGAGGGATAGCAGACAACAGTTTTCAGGTACCGATTCAGTGAATGAATTTAGGCCCTTCATGCTCACTACACTAATGATTTGGAAAGAATCTGAAGAGCCTCTTGAGTGACTACTCCGAAAGCATTTATAGAGGAATAATTTGGCTAAATTCCTCCTAATCTATCACACAAAAAAGCTGTTTAGACTTTGCTCATGTAAGAGATAGGACTATATCCATGTAAAATACTCTTACAGAGAGAACTACTGAACAGGCTACAACTGGCTGACCTGTCTCTGAAAGATATTCTAGGGCTGTTTTTCATCTTTCCCTGAGTGGACCTACTTTTGGTTAACACAATGTGGGAGTTAATTATTGATACACATAACCAATGGATTTTATGGAAAACAGTTCCCCTTAGCAGACTCTTCCTGTTAGGTCTATTATTTTTTTTCCACACAGACACTACAGTAAATGAATAATGAAATAACAAAACATGCCCTTTATCATGATAATCCTCACTTTTGTCACCTTCTTTGGCTTCTTTTCAGAAGAATATACATTGGTCCAGTATAATATATTGGGGTTTGCACATTCAAAACTTCCACAGGAAAGAATTTGAGAAGGTGGTAGTCTTAAATACCAGTTTTTTACTAACTTCTGGGGCTGACAGGTGGCCAGGAGATTTTGCTGTCTATTCACCTATATAGATCTTGTAAGGCTTGATTTCCCTATGTGGAAGATCACCTCCATCCAATATAAACAGCATGGAAACTTGTAATGAGAACCTTCAGGGACAAGAACAACTAGATTAAGCACTTTGAAACAGCTAAACTATTAAAAACCCTACCGCAAAACATTAGTGGAATAATATTATAATAATATATAAATAATATATAAAATATGATAATATAATACGAGTGGAATAATATGATACTATATAATCTGACTTTGGTAAAGTTAGACTCTTACCCCTCAAGCCATAATACTCAAGTTCTCTGTAAAAAGCAGAGGAGAGACACAAGATACACCTACTTACAGAATTAAAATTAAACCTTTTTTGAGGTTCTTAGTTGTGGACATAACAGGACAAGTCTGGAAAGAGAAAGATCACCTCAACAGTCAAACTCAGTGTCAATATGCAGCAAAACCTCCTATTATTTTCTGTGTTGGGCACTACTGAAATGAGAAATGTCCAGAGAAAACATGCTCTCATCGCCATTCCATTCAGTTTTACATACTTCTGAGGTCTGAATAATTTGGAAAAGCATCTGATTTTTGGATGCTGGACTAGATCATGTTCAAACTCCAGTTTACCTGTCCTAAGGAGGATTAATATAAAGTAATAAAATCAAACAAAAAAATAGTCATTAGGAAATTAGGAGTTGATTCTTTAGGATCTTATTTGGACAACTTCCTAGTTTTGGCTTGACTTATTTAAATTAAGGTCTCCACAGACCCACATAAATGGCTTACACAGAAAGGAGAAACAGGTTACCTGGGCAATCATTTATTTCCAAAAATGAATGCAAAGTGGATGTGAAAGGGGCAGAATATGAATTTGGTAACCCTTCTCATTTGCAGATGTGTAAGCTGCTACTCAAGGGACTAAACACATTCCCATGCCCAGAAAATACTTCCTCTTATAGAAATAATTTACTTTGGTAGTGTCCAGAGAGAAGAAAAATAGCATATTTTGGCTTTGAACATAATGCTGAATGAACTTTAGCATATTAAGGGATTTTCAGTTTTGACCATTACCAGAAAACTCAGATTTTTTGCTGTTGCATCTCCCAGTGGTTAGTGTATTAAAAAAAAAAAAAGACAAATTTGTTTAGGGTTCATTAAGGCTTTCACTTAGAGAAGATTAAAATGAAGGCAGATTACATCCCAGAACAAAATGAAGCGAAAATTGCTTCACAGATTGGGACTGTTAGGGAAGAGAAAAAAGCACCGTCTAGCTTGATCATTCCCAGACTTTTTCCAGTATCCAGCTTACAGAAGGATAATCTTATGCCCCTCAAAATAGGAAGGTAAATGTCAGAGGTAATGGGATTTTTGTTACACTGGCAACCTGCTGTGCCCTGGTCTGGGAGCCACTAACCACAGCACTGGAACAAACGACCCACCATTAGCATGGCTGGAGTCTATTCCTGGCTGTCCCATGGACTCCATTTGTGACCTTGGACAAATCGCTTCGGTTTTACAGAGCTTATTCTGAAGAATAAACAAACATGAGGTCCCCAAAGGGAAGGGAATTAAGATGGTATGAAAACACTGAGCTCCTATCAGGAGGCAAGAGCAGTATGTGCAGCTGGACAGGGTGCCTATCCACCAGCCCCAGCGTGCAGCAGGCTCTCCAGCCACCACTCAGGAGGGGATGAAATGCCACAGAGTGTGTAAGGGGGTTAGACTAATAGTTTAAGAAGCAGTTCTGGAGAAGATGCTTTATTCCTTTTTCCTTTAACACTAAAATCTGGGCTTACCATACCATACCCCAAGGCAATCCCACCCCTCTCACCCCGAGGTTTTGTGAAACTCAAACTGTTGAAGACAACTGTCCTGTCAAAGCCCATTGCCAGATTCTGATAAGATGTGACATATGTTTTGACTTCAGATTTCTAAACATCACATAGGCATTCCCATTGTGCTTTGATGCTGGGCTTAACATCAGAAGATAAATATTAATATTTAATACACTTTTTTAATATGTAATTTTTCAAATGTCAGAATGTAAGGCAGGCTGAAAGGAACTTCAAATATTTAGTTCCCACACTGCTGGAGTCAAATGTGTGTCATCTTTTAGCAAGTTGTGTCAGTTTTCGCACACATTAAGCCACAAAATGCCAATTAAATCCCTAAAAAATAGTTTAAGTGCTATTTCACAGCTGATGGCTGGTGATAATTACTCAGGCTCAATATTTACCCTACATAAGAAATTGTCTAACCTTTCTTCATCTTGGCTATTTTCCACACTTGTTATGGAGACGTGATGAGCTCATCATCTTTATCCTCAGGAGAGATGAAGGCTAAACTGTTCTGAAACAAGGAAAGGAAAAAGTTGGGTTTTTTCTAAAGGCAGTTATCTTTTTAATTTGGTAGCTTTTAAAAATGTTCTGTCACTTTTATTCCACATCCTTAATGCATGAGTAGCACAGGTACAGCCGTTTGGTAAATAACCAATCATTCACTAAAGCACACCAATTTAAAATGCATTTATGGAAGGTTTAAGGCCATAATTTATGATAATGGCATAGAGAGCACAAATTAATTCAAACAACATAGGAAACAACTTGTTTCAAGTACAAAGACTGAACCCTTTTATTTTTTTTTGCCTTTGAAATTCTAACCACTGTAGCAAAAAACCTTATATTATTCTTCTAATCTTCCTTAATTCACTTTAATCATTTACTGTATTTTGAACAAATACATCCATTATTATTTTAGGGTAAGAATTGTCAAAATTATCTAAGTAGCTCAGGAGCTCAAAGTCACAGATGTTCAATAGATCTTGTATTCCAGTTTCGCTAAGGGCCAAAAGGGCCACAGGCACCAAGTTCAATCCATGTTGAAATGTGTTATCCAGCCACTTATTTCTCACTTGTGAGTACAAACCTGGATTTACTGTGTCAAAGGTATCCTATAACCTTGCATTATAGTGGCTAGAGCCCCCATCTATGAGGGGGAGGGCAAACATTAGCATAAACATCAAATACAGTTGGCCTTTATGTCTGTTTTGGGTTGGTTTGTTGGGGTTTTTTTGAGTCCATGAATAAAACACCGAAATTGCCTTGAAGCTTAAGCAAGATGAAAAAACTTCATGTGTTTCACAGAATCATGGATGTTCCCCCTCGTTGACCTGTTTAGTTAATCTGGAAATACCTTCACCCCTCTCCACACCCCGAAAGCATCTTGATTCCTCTTCAGAAGAAACAAACGCTCCTGACCCTCTGTAGGGCTATGGCAGATACATGGTCCTTCCTGAAGGTCTTTGCAGAGGACCCAGACGACACTTAGCAATAGTTAACCTAATGTCAACTCCTGGCAAAACCAGTCAGAACTTTGTATTAAAAAAAAAAAAAATCAAAGAAAACAAAGCAGCAGTGATGAGTACAAACCTCAGTACCGTGACTAATTCCTATTCAAGCCAAAAGAAACATAGGATGCTAAATTGCCTCAAACATTCTGGGACAGAGGAGCTGAAGAGATAAAATACAGGTTTATGTCTAACTGGATGTGAACAATCTAAAATTCTGGGCTATTTATTCTGTTTACATCACAAATACGGCAATTCCTAATCCTATCTACTATGGTTTTACCAGAGGTGGCTAAAGCACAGAAAGGATTAGTCATTTACTGCATTATTTACCACATTTCACTGGTATTTCTCTGACTGTTCTCAAAATAAGTTACCCATTTGCTGCTGCAATTATGTTTGTACTTTATTCCACAGAAAACACCAGAGTTCATCAGATAACTTTGCCATACAGCACTCAGCTAGGTCTCTTCACTAGCAAGCAATTATCCTTGTTTCTACACTTAACATTATTCATAAATTGTTGAAGCAGCACGTAGAGGCCAACCACAAGACCCTCATTATGTCAGATGCTGTACTAGCATATCAACACAACATGTATGTCGAATACAGTTTACAATAAAAAAATTTAGTATCAGATAATAATGTTTTTACTCTGCTTAAGTAATTCTTTCATCTTTTCTCACTGTTAGCAAGCCCACCTGCTGATGCCTGGTGTGAGCAGAATATTGCACTCCACTCCAGAGACAGTAAAACCTGATCTTCTTTGGAATTCCTTTATTCCGTCTCTCTCTCATGCAGCCAGGTGTCTTCCACTTGGCACAAAAATGTGTTTGTTTTCTGTGTGATCCTTCAGAACATAGCTGTGAGCACCGGCTCAGTCGAGAGAGTGGCTAATGGAGAAAGCACCACTGGAGATGAGACCGCAGCCAGCAAGGAAGAAGAAAACAAAGCAGGAATTGTCAAGTTCGGATGGGTGAAGGGTGTGCTGGTGAGAAATTTATCTGCATTTCTACAATTTAAAAGAAAATAATCTTTAAGATAAGTTCTGCAACACTAAGGTCTTTTAGAAGTAAGAGAGGGGATGTTTTGGGTGCTTTTCAAAAGCCTGCAATGTACACTGTCACCCTGCTGGTTGTTAACACTACTTTCAACATTGTACTAATGCAGTGTTTTCTGTTTAAAACCTAGGTAAGATGTATGCTTAATATCTGGGGTGTGATGCTTTTTATTCGACTTTCCTGGATTGTAGGTCAAGCAGGAATTGGTATGTATCTTATTTAATATCATTTTCAACAGTGAAAGGGATAAAAAGGATAAACTATACATGATCATGATTAATATATAATCTGAGATGTGCATTTGCATGTTGAACTAAATAATGTTTTCAAATGCTTGCCAGGGTAAAAGATGTTAATCCTCCAAACTATTGGAATTTTCCAGACTCGCAGCCAAATTACTGCTTAGAGGCATAGACCTGTTAACTACACATATGATCATCACATTTGAATATTTCTAAGCTTTGGTGAAATTTGTACTTAGATCCTGTAACAGATGTAAACTGCATGACTTGGGCCAATTTCTAATATGTGCGTAGAGAGTTAACCTTTAAGAGTTCACACTTTGCTTATCTGTGAATCCCAAACCTTGTCATCTACGTATTAAAAACAACGCTTCTTCACTCTTCTCTGCATAGATGAAAACAGAACTGGAAGGTCTCATCTCATCAGGATTTTGTTATTTTTAACTATAGAACAGAACTAGATACTAGTGTACTATGAAATGCTAAGTTTTAAAAACTCTGCTACAGCTTTCATATAAATTAACTAAGTACACTTCACTGTGTGCTGTATATTTGCTTCTTCATTGCCCAATTTAATAAATCCAAATCCCAGGTCCCTGGGAGACTGGGCCTCGAGGCCTCCGTCCAGCATGTTGTTGAGTGTTCAACAAAATCAGTGAGAGAGGAAAGGGCCCACAACATTGCAAGAATCTCCAGCAACTAGAAGCAGCTCAGCAAGGTGCAACGTATCTGTAGCTTTTGTGTGGTGCAACTTCCCTTTTAGAGCTGCTGCTGCTCTGGGGAAGCACAGAAATGTGAACTCCTGATCTTGGATAAAACTCAGTGGCTCAAATTCAGAGTGAATATAAATATAATTCACTTCCTTCTTAATGGAAGTGAAATGAAACACCAAATGAAAGCACCTCCAAAATTTTGCATGGTTGAAGTCTCATTTCCAACAAAATACAGTAACTTCACAGAAGTTTCACTTGAGCAAAAAAAAAAAAAAAAGAAACAAATGAAAAGCTTATTAAGGAAGAAGTCCAGCCACAAACTTACAGAGACACAGGCAGGAAAAAACCCCAAACAATAAAAGTTCCAGAACTAAGCGGAAGAACTTTCCCTACTTCTGCAGTGCTCCATGCGTGGCTCTAGCACTGTGCCTGACAAAGGGGTGCTTGTGGATTTTATGATGCATACCAAATGAGAGCGTACAGCCCAGGGCACTCATAAGTATATGCCTTGCCATGAAAATTCTGCATCTTAATACTCCAAGACTTTGCTCTGGGGTTTCATGCAAAATTAGTTTTTAAGGGCAGTTTAGTAACTTATTGAGATCATCAAGAAGTATTACTTTGTTTTGAGGTGTGAGAATAGCCATAGGCAAGAGTAATTCATTTTAGAACAACTTACTTAGCAGCCATATGCCTGGTTTTCAATCTAAACTTTAATCAGATTTTAACATTAATTTTCACCAACAACAGTTACAGCCTTTCTGCTTTCACATTTAATTTTACAATTTTAATTCACTGATAAGCAGACCCTCCTTTCTTATGGTTTATGGCTCTGCTGTTGCTTTTTAAAATTGTGTGCCTGATGTAAGGAGGTTAGTTTTACTTCTGAAAATGAGACATCAAATTCTATTTGAATAATTTCTCTATGCGTTTTCTGAATGTCTTCTAAGCAATGAGCTTTAAGTCCCTAGCCAAGATGCTTAAGGAGAACAGTGATGGAAGCTCATCATCACCGAGGCTCGGGGATTTCACTGGGTATGGCTACTAACATGGAAATTAAATGAGTCAGTTAAACCACCATCTGGGCACCATTTATATCCCCATCATTAGAGGGCAAGAGAGAAAACCCAATTACTTCCATATCCTGATAGGTTATCTTGGGCAAAAGCCCTTACAGGGGAAAAAAATAACGTTCCAACCAGGTTCTCTGTTTATCATCAGCTATGAAAAACAGGGCAGTATCATCCTGACAAGGTTCCAGGACCAAAACTAGTCTGTTATTTCCAGCTAACATCTAAGGACTCTCCAAAGTCTGTACTTGTACCTATACATGGAATGGTTAGCCAAACGCATGGAAAATCACCAAGTTTATGTTAACTGAAAATCTGCCCCTGAATATTACAATTATGTTACATTATGATGTATTACAATGCTTCGGTTGAGTAACTTTTTTATGCACTTTACTTCTCAAATGTTATTTTTTTTTCAATTAACAAGCAGGTATTATTCTTTAAATTATCAAAATATCTGACCCTATTTATCATACACATTTTAACAACCCGAATTGTGAAATGCAATAGAAAATCCTGGAAAAATACTCCTTAGGATGCATATGCACTTACCAAATAATTTTAAAACTACTTTAAGAATGTTAAGAATGTTTAAGACTGTGTCTAACATTCAATTTAAGAGTTAACAGATTATTAAAAGTCATATTCAGCCACTTCTCAGGCACAAGATTTGCATGGTTTAACAATATCCTTCAATGTAACAGTAGCTGACCAAAAGGAATGACCATTTGGATTTTTTTTACATGACCTGCATACAAAATAGATGCATGACTAGTTATAGTAAGAGTTCAGAAATCAATAGGATTTAGATGCTCAAATCACTTTAAATATTCTACACTATGCTATATATCATTTTTACCTTACACATTACATTACTGTATCTTAAAGGATTGTGATGACATGGCTATAATTTAAGCAACAAAGAACATTCATTCAGGGATTGGATGTCTATAACCACCCAGTATAAACTGAAGTCAGGAATCTGATCTGGAAGCCAGGAGGTGTAAATACAGCAGATAAATCAATATGTCTGTAGTACTTCTAGCTGGATGTCAGTTGTAGGATCCAAGTTTCAACTTAGACAAGCCCTCATCAATAAATATTGCTACAAGCAGTGTATAATCTTTAGTTCCTCCTATTATCACAGAATGATAATAATAACTCTAACCATTATCATAGAATGGTTAGAGTTGGAAGTGACCTTAAAGATCATCCAGTTCCAAACCCCCTGCCATGGGCAGGGACATCTCCCACCAGACCAGGTTGCTCCATCCAGCCTGGCCTTGAACATTGCCAGGGATGGGGCATCTGCAACTTCTCTGGACCACTTGTTCCAGTGCCTCACCATCCTTACAGTAAAGAATTTCTTCCTGATATCTAATCTAAGTCTCCCCTCTTTCAGTTTAAAACCATTATCCCTTATCCTACTGCTACACTTCCTGATTGGAAGGCCGTTACAGGGTCTCCCTGGAGCCTTCTCTTCTCCAGGCTGAACAACCCCAACTCTCTCAGCCTGTCTTTATATGAGAGGGGCTCCAGCCATCTGATCATTTTTGTGGCCCTCCACTGGACCCATTCCAACAAGTCCATGTCCTCCTTGTGTTGAGGCCTCCAGAGCTGGACGCAGTACTCCACAGTACTCGTGGGGTCTCACAAGAGCAGGGCAGAGGGGTAGAATCACCTCCCATGACCTGCTGGCCACATTTCTTTTGATGCAGCCAGCCAGCCAGTTTCTTATCCCTCCCCCAATGCATAAGCCTTAGCAAGTTCAGCTAAAACTAGGAACTGATTCCATGTTTGGCACCAAACTATAATTATTTCTTCTTTTTTTTTTTCCCCCGAGTTGTTTTTCCCTGCTCTCATAGACAGAAATGGGAATAGAAGCAATAAAGATGAGAGAAAAATGGGATTTCGCTTCTTCACCTGACTTGAAACAAGAAAGTATTCTGGAACCACACAGCCAAACTCTTCTTGGTAGTTCCAGAAAATAGACTAGAAGCAATGGTCACAATTGTAGCTTGGGAGGTCCAGTTTGTACACAAAGAAAAATTTTTCACTGGGGTGGTAGCCTAGCCCTGGAACATGTAATCTTTGTCCATGGAGGTTTTCAAGACCCAACTAGCCAAAGCCATCACTGTGTGTTGGCAACAGTTCTGCTATGACTGGGAGACTGAGCTACAGACCTTCAGAAGTCACTTCCAACCAATGTTTCTATGATTCTGATCGTGCTAGGCACCTCCTACTCATATAGTTTCTAGTTTCTAGCAGTTTCACAAAGTTAACAGGAACCCGACCACACAACCAAAGACTGGAAACATACTCAGATTTCAGAGTCTTAAGCACACTAAGTTCACCTATAACTAATCACCTATCACTGATCTTCACATGTTTGTTTATTTCTGCTTAATTATATAATTTTGTGATATCAGCTGGAAAAAAAAAATATTCTAAGTTCTCTAGATTTTTTACAGGTCACCTGTAAAAGTAGATGGCATTTAAAAGCAGTATTTCCATTTTCAAATATTTTTCTTGCATGAGAGTAAAACTACTTTTTGCAGGGAAAGAGAGAGATGAGGATAGAGTGTGGAAGTACAGCACTTGACAGTTTGGCCAGTAAGGCTATAGAAGGCTTGCACTCAAAAATTGTCTCTTTACCTGACAGACTCTGTCCTGGTGCACTATGAAATTACACAGTCAGTATTTCTCTGATTCAATATTTAATTAACTGATGAGAGACAGCAGCATTCTTACAAGAGCTCTGGTTAATGCATCAATCTCTTCACATAAACAGCCAGGATGTATATTAAAGGCAGATATAAGCATCCATGCCAAGGGACACTTGTTTGCTCATTTCCTCCAGCCTTTGAAAATCATGAGAGCTTCTGGCTGGGGTACTCCTATCAGAAAGAATCACTGCTTGAAGACTGATGGGAATAATTTACTACCATGACATGCACTCCTTGGAAATGTTCTGCAAACTGCAAGTGGTCAACAAACCATCTTTTCAGTTTATTGCTCTGATTCTGGCCTGAAAATTCAATTTAAAGAGAGAATGATTTGTAGGAATCATGGAACATGAGTAAAATATTTTATCTTCTTATTACTGACAGGTCTTGGAGTAATCATAATTCTTCTCGCCACGATGGTAACCTCAATTACTGGGTTGTCAACTTCTGCAATAGCAACTAATGGGTTTGTCCGTGGAGGTAAAAATCTTAGGGTTACTAATGCTTTCAAGCCCAGAAAGGTCTTTTTGTATTATTTTCACACGAGGCAAACCAGAGGGACGATAAACCAAATGGTACATCTAAAAGAAATGGAAGGTAACAATTCTAGCCACCTCTAATCATAATTTATGGCATGTTTGAATTGTTATTTTTAATAAATCCCAGATTTCAGTTCAGTCTGTGAAGTACATTTCAGATGTTCCTGACGACTGCTGAGCGAGGGATGGCTTCTGCCTTTTCATGGTGTTCTTCTGTTACGTTTCAACATGTCTTTCTTATTCAGAGCATTCCAGGTTGGACATCCTTGGACAAACTGGGCACGAGGCAGCTCATCCTCTCATTTTACAGACAGATGCAGATCAGTGGATATCTTCAACTTAATACCTTCTTTATAAAACTTCCATTTCAGCCACTCCTTTGAAGATGAGTAAATAATTTTGCTGGAGAAGTGCATGTCAGGTATTTTATGAAACAAAATTTTAGTGCATTTCAGAGCCTTAAAGTTATAACTGGTCTGGTCTAACCTCTGTGGAAAATGGCAAGCTACTACATCATTTAAGCAGAACAGGTATTTGAATACACTTGCATATACTTTCTTTTTCGGATCTTTCAGGTCTTGGAATCATAGTTATTGGTCTGAGTGTAGTAGTAACAACATTAACAGGTATCTCCATGTCTGCCATCTGTACTAATGGAGTAGTAAGAGGAGGTGAGTAAATATGATCTCATGAAAAATACAAAAATCTGCAGATTTGCATTAGAAAAAAAAATGGAATTGAGATAACTGTGTTATAAGCAGAGCAATAATAAATAAGTATATTTAGAGTGATCTCTCTCAATAGATTAACAGTAAATTAAAATGGGTATAATCTTAAACAATTCCTGACAATAAATACTAAGTGCCAGTGAGATTAAATAATTAACTGACAAAACAATATGCTCCATTTATGGTGATATGCAAAAAAGATTAAAAGATTCACTGCATCTTTATGCAGGAGCTTTAACAATGTACCACAGAATATGATCTTTCACGCTAACATTGAAATAGATCCAAGTAAGTTAGAACCTGTCTGGAAGGGAGGTTCTCTCTGCTCTGTGTTACTGCATTATGTATCGTGAAAAATTATTTGAAGGTCCAGTTTTGCATGCTAATATGCCCTAAAAAGATTTCTGCAACAGAAAGGCATACAGAGAAGTCCAAAGGCAGAACCAGTACAAAGCACATTCCTTTTTTTTTATCAGTTTTCTCTCTTAATACAGGGCAAATATGGATTATGTTTGTTAGGCTAAAAGTAGAGATTCCTGCGGTGTTATTTATATGAGAAAAATGAGCAAAACCTGAGCATTTAGTTGTCCTGAAATAACAATCATTTCTATATGTAGGTGGAGCATACTATCTTATCTCAAGAAGTCTAGGCCCAGAGTTTGGTGGATCCATAGGACTTATCTTTGCCTTTGCAAATGCAGTGGCAGTTGCCATGTACGTAGTTGGATTTGCTGAAACAGTTGTAGAACTTCTTAAGGTAAATGTAGATTTTTCATATATATGATTAAATTCATTTGGTTTTGTTTTGGGGGTTGTGTGGGGGTTTTTTTGCCTTTTTTTTTGTTTGATTTTTTTAGTATAATACATTTGCTTATAGTGGTGACAGTCCTTAGCTGAAGCCTAAGGGACATCTTTAGGCGGGAAGAAGCTGGTCTGTCTAAACGTACCATAGAGAGCTTCTCCATTATTTCTACCTTACGAATACATTTCATAGATTTCTCAAGAAGAATCTTAAAATCAGAAAAGAAACAGATGTCTAATTAGACAGCCAAATAACCCCAACTACAAAGAGCCATCTGGAACATGAATACAAATCCTTGGTCTCACAAATCTCTGGAACTTTGACAGCTCACTGCTTTCTATTTCACCTTGTTACCTGATCCCACCAGTCGGGCAGGGAAAAACTGTTCTAATAACATTTCTTCCTGCTTTCAGGAGAGTGATACACTGATGGTAGATGAGTCCAATGACATCAGAATAATAGGTACCATAACTGTTGTATGTCTTCTCGGCATCTCTGTTGCTGGCATGGAATGGGAAGCCAAGGTAAACCTTTAAAAGAACGTAAAAGCAAGCAGTATATTAGACTAGCATACAGTATTTGTCTGTGAGGAATGCTATAAAACAGGTGGAATTTTCAAAAGCACTCAGTTCCAGTTTACGCTTAATGTTTCTAAAAGAAATAGCAGTTTAATCATTACATTCAATGAAAGCACAATTACTCCATGCTCTTCCTCGAATATACATTTAGGAGAGAAGAGTAAGTTTTTGTTCTGCTGGCAGCTTGATTATATTGATTTTTATAATTCATGGCATCATATAGAGCCTAGGGTAAGTGCTCCTTTTGCCCTTATTTTTGATGCAGCTCAACAGAATAAACAGTAGTAAAAACAATGTATGGTTTTATCACTGTACTCTCTCAAGCCCTACTCAGCAGAAGAGCTCTATTTGCCATCCATTTCTTAATCTCTAATGATTTCTGCTATTTCTTCACCTGTAAAAAGAAGTTCAAAATGGAAATTCAATGAAAATACTTTAGAGGGTGGAATACAGCTATCAAAATCAGGTCCGGAATAGCAACCTTATTTTTACATTCTGCTGTGATAGAGACTAGAACTACCTGTAAAAGACAGAAAAACAATTACATATTATAACCCTTGAAGTGACAACCCACTGCAATGAAACAAATTTTATAACAATATAAAAATGTCTTATACTTGATATTAATGCATTAGCTGTTTTGGTTTGCCTTTTCTTATAAAGAAACTAACAAAAATTAAATTATAACTATATATTTAATAATCCTCTTAGTAAAAACTACTTACTGTTGTCAATAGCTGATTCAGTTATTTTGATTCCTGTCATTTTCAAAACCTACAGAAATTAGTAATCTGTCATAGGGAACACATACAGACAACTTACTATATAGCCATCTCCACAGTCAACACAAATTAAACTCATCGGGCAAATCTTTTTGTTTCTATTAATAGGCTCAAGTTATTCTTCTAATTGTTCTCCTTGTTGCTATTGCAAACTTCTTCATTGGGACAGTCATTCCTACCAACAACGAAAAGAAGGCAAGAGGGTTTTTTAATTACGAAGGCAAGTAACCTTGCTATCTATCATAAAATAGTAAGTTTGCATTCTTTTTGGTTTCATACTGAGTTAAGGATTCCACTGGAAAAGGCCACAAGATCAGGATCTTCTGCCCGAGTTTAAGTAAGATTGCAAACCAAGGGAATTTATTTTATCTTTAATTTTGAGTCTGTCTCTCTGCTGCTGAAGCTGACAGCACAGTTACCTGCAGCTTGAGTCATTCATATATCAGCAGAGCACAGACAAACTTATACACAGAGCTAAGTGCAAGTGCTGTAGTGACACTGCTGTCACTTCAATATGGATCTGTAGCTCTGAGATGCAGACAAGCACATCCTACTGGGGACCAGACTAAGGAAATCAAATTCACTTTGCTTATGATATGAGACAGAGCCAAACCCAGTTGTCCAGACGTGAAAGACTAGCTTATTCACCTCCTTCATTATGTAACTTTGAAATCAAATCCTGGTGGTATGTTTCATTTTCACCTATTTTTGCAGCATCAATATTTGCAGAAAACTTTGGACCAGATTTCAGAAGTGGAGAAGGATTTTTCTCGGTGTTTGCCATTTTTTTCCCAGCTGCCACTGGCATTCTTGCAGGAGCCAATATCTCAGGAGATCTGGAGGTACGTATTTCATTAACTTCATAATCCCAGCTGTAGGCTGAAAAAAGAACAAGAAAAACTATGAATCAACACTGCATTGTTTTAAATAATGTCTAATTTTGAAAAGCAGAGCTCTCCCTTTTAAGTACCTGCTTTATTATTTGAAAACATCAGTTCACGTTTTCTCTCATAATGCATTATGGCCATTTACACAAATTACTGCATTCAGATTCGAGTTGCTATATCATTTAAAAGCATGTTTCAATAACCTGTAATAATATATCATTAATGGTCCATTAGCAGCATGCAACATAAGAAAAACTACATGTGTATCTCTTGGCACTTGTCTTTTGCAAAATCTCATAACATCATCCTAAAAACCATACCTGTAAACACAAGAATCAGTGGAGACCAGCTTTTTCTATTCAGGGTCATAGCAAGGGCAGAGCAAACAGAGAATTTAATGAAAGCAAGTATGTCCCAATCCTGTGTCACTATTGCTGCTCAAAGGAAAAACTGCAGGTTTGGAGCTGTGACAGAGGCAAGGAGTCTGAAGAGAAAGGAAAAGGAGGTCCAGGGGTGCCCAGTTGTCTTGCTGTGGCCATTCTGTCAGGTCCCCACTCTTCTCTTGTGGTTGTACGAGATGATATTTCCAGTATCTAAACATACTGGTAAATTAGAGACAGGGATTCAGTTTTAACTTTGAGTGCCCTCTAGTTTTCATGATTTTCCACAGTGTATTTAATGCAAAGAGTGTTTAAAGCTAAACATAAAGAAGTAGTAATTCAAAACTGAGCAAAGCATTTGGTAAAACATCTCTAGTAAATGTGGAGCAATGCAATACTTTATAATATTAAAAGAAATTCAGAAATGCATCATGGGTATCCATAACTCAAATATTGCAATCTAATACTGGAAAACAACAACAAAAGACCAAACACTCCCTCACCCACCCATTCCCCCCCAAAACAAAAAAGAAAAAAAAAAAGTAATCAAAAAGATGTGGCTCACACCTTGATAACCCCAGCATGTCAAATGAAGTTATTTGCCTTTATTATATAGACCCATTGTCTTGTATACCTTAAGAATTCAACCAAAGATCTGTTATTTCTGTACTGGCACCTGTAGTCACAAGTTCACCAGATCCTAGCAGCCCTGACAGCCAGTTCTGTTTCCCTTCCTCACACTGAATTGCATGCTTCATCTCCTTCGTTTTCAGAGGGCTGCTTTTGAAGCCAAGCACAAAGAGAAATATGTAGAAACTGAGCCACTAATAGCATCTATGAGATTCCATTTTTAATTAAAAAACCAAAAATTGTTGTACTTCTGCCCACTGAGACTGAATCAGCCTCACACAATCTCTATCCTTTTATCAAACAAAAATAATGCTTTTACCATATATGGTGCTCTCTATACATTGCAGGCTCCCAAAGCAGCAGCACTTCTTTCATAAGCTATTTGAAACAGTCTAAGCAGACCAAGGGAAGCGGTTCTCCCGTTGGCTCTCTGCAGTTATTTCAGTCTGGCAATAAGTGGATTTCTATAACCAAGTCCTCCAGGCAGATTCCCCACTGAGCATGTTTAGATGCATTAGACAGGTCTAATTAAATTAACCAGCCTCTCCAGAAATCTAAAAGACAAACTATGAAGTATTTAAAAAGTGTTAAGTTGACCTATCAAACTTTTAGAATTTGCTGCAAACACATATGTGCTTCTGTAGCCGTTACACACTCAAGTAGTGGCCCAGTCCAAAACCTACTGGACAGGTACTTGTCCTGGTGACTTCAGTGGCTCTTGGAGTAGGCCCTAAAGTACTAGCATCATATTAAATATGTGTTTAATTATTGATAAAATTTAAAAGTGGTAAAGCTGTAAGAAGCTTTAATCCTAAAATTTAAGATTACAGTGTTTAAGATTGCAGCATGAGACTCCACAAAAACAGTGACCTAAGACATGCATATCAGGGCTGTATAAATTAGTTAACATGATCTGAGGGCAAAGGGTCTTATGCAGCTAAAGTGACTTGGCAATTATTTTTCAGCTCAATAAATCCTTATATAATTTAAAAATTAGATTAATTATTAACAAAGTTAAGTCATTCATCCATGTTCCACACCCCACTCCAAATCTATATTTTAGGTTTTTTCCCAAGCAACAAGTATAGTTATAAAAGTACAAAAGGCTGTGAATTAAAATGCATTCCACGCATCTTTGACTTAAAAAAACATTGCTATACCAACTTAAGAAGACAGTTCATAGAGTGCTTCCTAGTACAAACACACACTAGATTGTAAGGTTGACTATTGTTAAAACCGCCTTCAAAATTACAATGTATAATGCAGATCTTTGGACTCCTACTTGTAGTTGCATGATCAAAGTTGATATTGTTGTGAACTGATCTGTAAGCATTATAACCCAGCCTTACTAAATTATCTAAATTAAAAGTAAAAACAGTGAAAGGAAGTAGCCCATTGTGAAGACACAACTAACAATTACTAGTTGCTAATCACAAAAGTACAGCATTCTGTACAGTGTGACTATCTGCATCTATCTTACCGATTAACTAAAAATGGTCCAGTCTCATCATCCACAGGAGTTTGATGGTTAGTTCAGTAACTGCTTACCCACTATATCATCAAATTTTAAAATAACGCCCAATGCAATGTAAAGAGAGTTTGGAGCTCCCAGAAGTGCAGAGCTTAGGACTCTCCTGCTGCTATAAAGGTGACCTCTGCTCGCACAGAATATCCTTCTCTATGTCCAGGATAGGAGCACTGCACCACAGGACTGCTTCACTATCTGTGTGCTGGGACAGGACATGCTGGTGCAGGTCTAAGTGATAAAAATGTACCCTCTAAAGGTATCTTCATATCATGATGTGGCAGGACTCTCTAGCATGCAAATACAAACAGAGTGCAGCACATGAGCTCACAGTGTTTTTGGGTCACTGCTTTGTTTTAAGGATCCACAAGGTGCGATACCCAAAGGAACAATGCTGGCCATTCTGATTACAACAGTTGCTTACATTGGTGTTGCAGTATGTGTAGGTAAGTACAGAAACTCTGCTTCATGTCTTCATTTATACAGTTTAAAAAGTTTGAAAGCCTGGTATGCAAATGAATGATTAACATCACTGCTTTTTCATCCTGTGGATTTATTACACACAGAGATAGTTGGTTTGATTTTACTGTATGTAAAAACAGTGGGGGAAAAAAAGCAGCAATCAGCAGAAACAAAAGTCCCTGTTTGGCAGCTGGATTTTCATACAACTTGCATGGTTACTTTTGCATTTGATTATTCAGTGACAAAGACCACTAGTTTATACTATACATGAGCATAGTAAAGATTAAAGGAACCGCTCATTAATCTGCTGATCTTTTGTTCCTCATTTGCATTGAAATTTCACATGGCTTCTACTTGCTGTCACTAGCCTTACTGAGCACTCATGAGTAACAGGGTAACACGCATTTTTGTATGTTATATGTCAAAGACAGAAAGCCTGTCTTAAAGAAGATGCCCTATGTAGGTGCTCTAGAATATTAGAATGTGAGGTAACAAAACAGACATGAGAGTAAAAACAAGACCTGTACTAAAGCTATGGACTGTGTTGGAAGAATATGTACAATAAAAGTCTGTTCAAGAAAAATATTTTTTTTTTTTCTATTTTAATAGTACTGTAAGAAATAGCGTTGTAAATGACACTTTTCCTTGTAAGCAAATACCTCAGTACTGCATGAAAGCCCTGTGGGGTACTTCCTTTTCTGGGAGATGAATCTCAAGTCTTCTTGACTTTTGTAGTCCTTGTAGTTTATGCAAAAGGCAGAATAATTGATTGAAGCTGCAGCTCAGGTTATTGCATTATTTGGATCTAAACTTCCCCTGCAATTAAAGTTGAAGTAGTCATTCTTCACTTTCTGTTATAAATCTGTGTTAAGGCGTTGTTCTCACAAGCAATAGCTGTATTTCAACTTCAGAGCTGTCTACTTTTCAGTGTAATACCTTTTTTTTTTCTGTTTGCATATTAGCTTGCTAAATAGATAATGGTTACTTCGAGACTCTTAATAACAATGTTTTTTGACATACTTGAATATAAACTTACATTTTGGCCACTAAAGACGTTGAGATCAGCACTCTAAGTTAACTCCATGTTTCTTCCCATTTCTGGTGGCAAACAAGAAAAGACAGCATAAATATTAATAAAAATAAAAAGAATATATGTGATTTCTCCCGCTCAAAGTTTTTCTCACCGTATTAGTATCAGTAGAGCTATGACAATTTGAACAGCTGAGGATCTAGTTCTCTAAAGCAATTGTGTGTCCTTGTTAAACAAAAAAAGCGTATGCCTGCCTGACCTGCTTTCTTTGAATACTGGCACTTGTAAAAGCATTCCCAGGCAGTCAATATACTTCTGAGGCTGTTAATTTATTGTTGATCTCTGTCTGTTTCTCTACTCTCTTCTCAGTTCTCATTAATCAACTGGCTGATTATTTTAAAAATAACAGAAGTAAGTATTTGCTTAAAGACAACATGAGAAACTAAGCCACAATACAGGGGTAATCTCTGCCCAACATGGAATGTTGCTCTTTGGGATGAGACTAAGGCAGCTTCTGTACAAAACGTGTGCAAACTAAGAGTTGAAGTGTGGCAAGAACATTCTTCCGATGTCACAAGGAAGGAAAATAGTAATATATCAATGTTTCCACAGCCTCCTGTGTTGTACGAGATGCTACTGGGAACGTCAATGATACAGTTGTACCTGGGATGAGCTGCAATGGATCATCTGCCTGCAGTCTAGGCTACGATTTTTCCAGATGTGCAAGTCAGCCATGTGATTATGGGCTGATGAATAATTTTCAGGTTTTAATGAGATAATATGTATAATCATAAGCAATATATGAATACATAAGTACAAACATGCAAAACCATTATTTGCTGTCAACTAACTGCAACAGAACATCCGCATTTATCTAAAAAAGTTAAAAGCTATAGGATTAAAAGTTAAAAGCTATAGGATTTAAAAGAGAAAAGTCCCCTGCATTCCACATTACCTTCATACTGCCTTCCCAGCACTCCAGTAAGGTCTGTACCTCCTCTTTCAACAAGTACCATGTAACAGTATGTGCTGTAACATCTCCAAACTCACAATCTAGACTTTGTAACAGAGACCTCAGGAGCTCCTGTCAGATGAGCGACTCATCTCATTGGTCTTTACAGACGGATGTGATTTTACCTCAGGGGTGCTGTGGTCACTGTTAAAGGTTTGTGCCACAGTATAAAAAACGGAGTTCTCACTTCTTAAAAAAAAAAAAAAGAGTATCCAAAAAACAGTCAAGTGAAAAATCAAGTGAGAAGTAATGGGGTCTTTCTCCTAGGCCAGAGAGCGACCGCCTGCCATTTTTATTCTTCAAAATAAAGCTTAGGCAAAGCATCAAAGTAAAGCAGCTCTTCTGCAGCCTGACAACCACGGCTCCCAGGTGTCTGTTCAGCCCCAGTGCTTCATGGCCTGCGAGAGGAGCTCACCACCCACCTGCACTTGCTTTTTCAACTAGCCATTTGTAGCTTTTAAAGTCACTTGCTTTTTTCCCAGCTAGCTCTGCTAAATGACAGGGCTGGATAACCACCTTAAAAGAGATATGCTGTCCCTGTCACAGACTACTTTTCCTTCCTTTCTCAATCATTTCCCATCTTCATTCCCACCTCAGTTCAGCTGCCCAGACTCAGGGAAACCCTTAAAATCAGTGACCTCACTGCAGCCATAAATGCTTTCATTTCTTGCATTTATATTTGCCAGAGTAAAGTCAGACTTTGACAAATTTCCAGAATTAACTGCTTTCTTCCTGGAGTACTTCCTATACACCAAGAAGCACCTGGCAATCCTTCCTTGTCTGGTGGCCGAGGCCAGCACAGCCCCTCTGGGGGATGCTGAGGGAGGCCTGGCAGTAACCATCATTACTGCCTGCAGCACTGGTGCTATGCCAGCACAATCGGGCATTTTCTCTCTTTTTTAGCTGTATTAGATAATTAGGGGAAAAAAACCAACAAACAAACCATCCCAAACCAAAAAAAGTGCCTTCAACCATGTTTTGTACTTTGATACTTTTTTCTGCTGTTTCCATTTTACTTTCTTGCTGCAAGCTATTTACCCATCAAGTAGAGGCTGTTACTTTTAGCAAGCAGTTAGCAAAGGAGGTGAGAAAATTTCACTGAGTACTCATCTGCCTCAGCAGACAGGTGCATACTTGTATAAAAATTTGGCTACACCTCCATTGCTTTTTACTAAAACAGGAATAATAGTATCTCCCTACTTCACAGTTCGTTTGTAGTACACTGAATTTAGAACTGTGAAAAGCAGAGACACCTAGAAACAGAGTACTTAAATGGGTCCGTGATCAAAAAGTACATCCAAATGCAAGCCTGACTATTCTTTTTTCCTTTTTTTTTTTTTTTCCCTAAAGGTGATGAGCATGGTGTCTGGCTTTGGTCCTCTCATCACAGCTGGCATCTTTTCTGCTACTCTGTCATCAGCTCTAGCATCTCTTGTCAGCGCACCTAAAGTTTTCCAGGTAAAATTAAACCATCCGTTTCCTTATACTCTGTTTTAGTTTAAAGACATGAAATTTAGTTGAAGCCTATGTGCCAAATGTGATACATATTTAAACAACACTGATACATGTGGGAGGAAGAGGCGGGGAAAACAGTATGTAGAATGTTTTCCAACAGAAATAGGCAGGTCCTACCACCCTCATACAAGGGTAATAGTGTTCCTTTGGTCAGAGCTCAGCTTTGCTGCAGAAGCAGGGGATACACATGTGCCTGTTATAGACTGCTTCAAGGCTAATTTTGGGACCACTTCTATCTCCTTACAGAAAGCCACCCTGTAAGCACAGGAGTGTCAGGAATATGCAGGAGCTCTCAGTACTGTAAGATTCAGGTGCTGGCAGGTGTGCTCAAACACGCTGTCCAGAAGCTGCCTGGGTAGCAGCAACGTGGACAGAATGGGAACTGAAAGATAACCTGTACAATTTACACCAAGCCACTGATCTGTGCTTCAGTTTCCTCCAATTTAGACTCTATTTAGCTGCTCAGTTAATCTTTTTTAAAGCATTGTATTATATGCCTGTGATTCTGTTCCCCCGCTACATAACATAGTAGGATATTGGCTTATCACCTTATTTAAATATTTACATGCCTAGCAGTAGACCTACTTGAATTACTACCTTAGATTTATTTTTTGTTTAGCAAAAGCCTAGCAAGCTGTCACTCACAGACAGTGAACTTCTGATGCAAGAAAGCACTGCTTAACCAAATTAAGTTCTGATTTGTCTACCAGGCTCTTTGCAAGGACAACGTCTACAAAGGGCTTCAATTCTTTGCCAAAGGATACGGAAAAAACAACGAGCCCATCAGAGGATACGTTCTCACTTTTGTGATTGCTATGGCATTCATTTTGATTGGTTTGTATATCGTTACTCAACTGCTATAATCTCATGTTTTGAAATTATATAAACCAATATTTTAATACTCTGATTATGGTGAGAAAAATTTCCAGTCAGGTAAGATCCAACTCAAGCCCCAGCACACTCAAAGCCCTGGTAGAAATTCCATTATTCTTAAAGAAGGCAAAAATAAACTATCAGGGACTATAGTAACATCTCAATGCCACCACAGCCTCATTTTCTAAGATGCAGAGTTCCTGTTCACTCGGCCGGAAAAGGGCAGTGCTTAGAACTATATCAAGTAAGGCAAAGCCACCAACTTTGAAAATAGTTTTCCAGTTTATATTGCACCTACCTCTGAGGTAATTAGGAGGCCTAATCTGCTAAGCCTTCCCCACAGTCAGCTCCAAAGCAAATCCCAGTTTCCCAGCATTGGTGATAGAAACTCCCAGCTACCATATTTAGGGGTGTGGGGATTTTTAAATTAGTTTTTCCAATATTTGAAATTCAAACTGTGTGACATTGAGTAAATGGGAAGTTTAGTAGAGAGAATTCAGATTGCCATTTAAAAAGCAACATATTAAAGTTTAACCATAAATCTTTTGTGAAATGCATCTATCATCTCAATTATGTTTTTAAAATTCTGAAATTTACACCAGATCTACATGATTAAGAGCCAGTCTGCAGAATCACAGCATCAAGTATAAGCTTGTACAGGACATGTTATTAAAATCAGCATCAGCAAACACTACTTAATATGAATGAAGGTATACAAGGTGGCCTTAAATTAGTACCACAGGAAAATATCCAAGCTCTCTATGGATGACAAATTCAGACGGCATCCAGACTTAATGCATTGCCAGAAAAAAGCTATCCAACAATCTAGGAAACTGGTGCCTATGTCTGACTTGTGCATGTGTGTCTTGCAGCTGAACTGAACACCATTGCTCCCATCATCTCCAATTTCTTCCTGGCTTCATACGCTTTGATTAATTTCTCCTGCTTTCATGCCTCATATGCAAAATCTCCAGGTGAGTCTGCATTCACATGTGATTTAAATGTGGGCTTCATAGTCTGATCTCCATAAGTTTTTGACTGTATGTCAGAGAAAGCTGCAATACCTGTAAAACATCTAAGCTATGTGATCTGAGGTTTTACCACTCTAATTGAATGTGATGACATATTTATCTCTAAAAGATAAAAATAATGGCTCTAGTCCTTACATTCCCTACCGTACAGGATGAAAAAGACTTTGGTAGAGCCTACTGGAACAGAAAAGCTTCTCCTCAGGGTGGCTTTTTTTTTTCCCCTCACTATCATACAACATGGGTGGATAAAAACCTATGCCAACTCCAGCCACATAAAGTAAGCAAGGTACAGTGGGAAGCTGTTATACCCTTCTCCTCCAAATCTACAGTGTCATTTACAGGAAAGTTCATAAGAACAGTAATTTGTCTAGAAATGATACTGCCTGGAAGGGAACATGTAGAACAACAACAGGTCCACCAAATAGCATCAGCAGTGCCTAGTAGCAGAATTGTAGGGTGAAGCACAATGAGGTCCCGTTCAAGGGTAACTTCAGCCCCTCTCTATATTTGTGCAGCAAAGGAACACACTGGCTTTCAGACTTGTGCATCGCCACAGCAGAATAATTCTCATCATCTTCATGAATGAAGGGGTGACACCTTAAGGACTAAAGTTAATCAGCTGAGCAACACTGTTTTTGGCACACAGGAAAGACAATTTCCTGCCACTGTGAATCGATTATTCAATTCAAGGAGCGAGGAATACATTTGTGATTTCCAGTGTGAAGAAACTGCAGTAGTGACATAAATGCCTACATCAACTTCCTTCCTATAGATCTGCATGGTGCCATTTGTTCAGAGGGCAGAAAAGATAAGCACTTCTGCTAATCACCTGCACAGCTGAACAAATGCAGATCTGCTCTACGTGGCCTTGGAGCTGAGTAAAAATTACCTCCATAGACTTCACGTGGGTGCATCTGACTCTATTCTGCCACTACTTAACATTTCAGAGAAAACTGCAGCCATTTTTCTTTTCTCATTTCCTCCAGTTAATTTCTGCCAAACCGCAGTGACAGATTATAATAACTACAAGGCTGCAGGACAGCAAATTTCTTCACAGCAAGACCTTCCCATTCCCTCATTACACAGATGATCCAAGATAGGGCTGCTCAGTCTCTCCTTGTATCTTCCGTGTTTTTTCCCCTCTCCAAAGAGTGTGCTCCGTGGAACACCTGGCAGAGACCTACAAACCATGGAGGTTCATTGCTTGCCTCATCATGTTAATTGCTAGCAGGGGATGGATTTAGTACTGCAGCTGAAAAACAGCAGGAATAATATCTTTTTAAAGTAATTTGCAAATTATTTTATTTTTCTGCAGTAAGGCCAGGCAACTTCCAAGTTTAAGACAGCTGCACTTACAGCATTGGGATAAATTCTACTCTCAGCAAGTGTTTAGCTCCCATTAATGAGTTCTATGTACATACATCAAAAGGACACAGTAGCCCATTACCTGGAATTACAGGAAAATCAATTTCTTTTTCTGAACCAGTGAGCTTTAGTTTGCCAAAAATACATATAAACATAATGGTTACTCAAAGCCAGGCTGGACAAAGCAGTAGGAAAAGGTTTGTAGTAAAAGGCTTGTAAGACCTAGTACTCTATACATATAGAAATCTGCATCAGCCAACACCTCAAAATATCTGCTGATCTCATGATGCCTAACAATTTGCACATAGCACTTCCACCCCTTCCAACAGAACCTGAAACAAATTGCAATGTGTTTGATTGCACAAATTAATGGACCATCATTTGATCAATATATTTTATGCTCTTCCAATTTCCTCAATTCTCTTTAAACAGGTTGGAGACCTGCATTCAGATATTATAACATGTGGGTGTCACTTTTTGGAGCCCTGTTGTGCTGTGGTGTCATGTTTGTCATCAACTGGTGGGCAGCTCTCATCACTTATGCCATTGAGCTTTTTCTATATATTTATGTAACATATAAGAAACCAGGTAAGACCAGAAAACACTATTATTTTGTGTATATGTTATGCAGCCAGACTGGATTTTACAGGAATTAATTCTGCTTTTACAGAATTAGATATTACTTTTTCTCTAATACCTTTCTTTAGAGGGAAGATTGGAGCATCCCATTAAATCCCACTTTACATAATATAGATTAAGATGATAGTCTTCTGATTTTTTGCCTGTTTAACAAGCACTTCAAGTACAGTTGCAGGCTTTGTGTAAACATTTCAGCACACCAGTTTATTCCCACCATGTCTTTACTATATTTGGGGTTTTCCTTGAATATCACTCATATTTTTTTTCCATCCACAAACACAACCTTACCTGAATTTTGCTGTGCTCTTAGCTGACTCATCTGGGATCCTCACTCAAAAAGTAAACCTGCTGCCCATTATACAACAAAAATGCAAGATGAGTTACTCTTGAACTGATCATTCTTCAGCACCTCCCTACAATTCCTCAGTAAATCTAGAAAGATGTGCACACTTTACTGCTGGAAAAAACTCCTTAGTAGCTCAACAAATCATAGGAGCCGGCCTCAGATATCTGTACAGGAATACAATACAGCACCAGTATGAGACTGCACAGGCTGGTTATTCACATCCAGGACAAAACTAACCCAGGTCCAGATTTCAGTAGAAAAAAAATAATACAGATAAGAGAGGCAAGTTTCCCAGCAAAAGATGTGCTTTCATTGGAGCTAGCTTGGAATAGCAACACCTGGTCTGAGCATGTATTATTCTGTTCTGTGTATATTGCTGTGCTGTTGTGTGTCCTCCCTATCTGTGTTCTCATACCTGCTGGGGTGGTCTGTGCTTCTTTTCCAGTAAATATCATCAGCTGTAGGAGATTGCACTTGCTACAAGACAGCTGTCAAGAACATTTGATGATTATAGCAGCCTTCCAGTACTTAAAGGGGGCCTACAGGAAAGATGGGGAAGGATTCTTTATCAGGGAGTGTAGCATTAGAATCATAGGATGAGAGGTAACAGTTTTAAACTGAAAGAGGGGAGATTTAGATTAGATATCAGGAAGAAATTCTTTATTGTGAGGGTGGTGAGACACAGGAACAGGTTGTCCACAGAAGTTGTGGATGCCCCATCCCTGGAGGTGTTCTAGGCCACGTTGGATGGGGTTTTGAGTAACCTGGTCTAGTGGTGAGTGTCCCTGCCCGTGGCAGGGGGGTGGAACTAGACGACGTCTTTTGGGTCCAACCCAAACCATTCTATGATTCTATGATTTCTATCCATTCCTACCCATTGCCAGTGTCCTTGCTGCAAAGTAGCAGCTTAAAGCTTGGTTAAATTCACTGAAAACGCTGTACTAAAAGAATGCTCTCTAAAAGAATTACTTTTGTTTAGCACTTATTTACCAGCAACGGAAGGATTCAGAAAAGACTAATATTCCTTAGAAAAGAAGAGCTCTACACTTACTTGCACCAGGTAGTAGCTTTGTATCGTGGCATATCAGGACTTGAGCAGCATTCATGTAGATCTCAGTGTGGAAAGCTGTTTCCTATCTGTCTGTATCTTTGAAGCATGAGGGAATATACCCACAGATAACATGATTGCTGACCTTTGCAACAGAAAACAGGGAAAAGCCTATGGTTTAACATGCATTATTTGTCTTTGTTATATGCAGACGTAAACTGGGGCTCTTCTACACAGGCTCTTTGCTATATTAATGCCTTAGACAGTGCTCTGGCATTAACTGCAGTGGAAGACCATGTGAAAAATTTCAGGTAAGATTTCCAGTGAACAGTAAAATAGCTTATTCTGAGTAAGTATGTTAGCTAATTAAATACAACTTCTTTTTTCCTTCTAACAGACCCCAGTGCATAGCATTAACAGGAGCTCCTATGATCAGGCCTGCTCTGCTAGACATCACACATACTTTCACAAAGAACAACGGGCTGTGCATCTGTTGTGAAGTGTACACGGTAAGGTCAACTCATATAAACCTGAAAATTCAGCACCAGTGGGTGCTGCAGATCTCCATTACACATTCCACTCTCACTCGGCACACAATGTTCCCATTGGTGGCAGACCATGAGAGAGATTCGCACTGAGAATGAATTTTGTCATAAGTCTTGACAAGAAAGCTATTGGCTGATACAGAGCCTGCTGGTAAATGCCTCATTGAGATGCATTTCAGAGTTCATAGTAGACAGACCAAAAAATGGTTGGAAAAAAATAATGCATTACAAGGAAAGATTTTACTATTTTTTTAAAATGGACACAGCAATGCTTGGGAAAAAAAAACCAAAACCAAAACCAACACCCAAAGTTGAAGGATCATAGTGCGAGAATCAAGTTACTTAGGCTCTATGCTCAGCTTTGTCACTGATTTGCAGTGTGAGGGTTTGGCAAGTAATTCAGCTCTCTTTGCAGTGGTTTCTCCAAAACTATAACAATGCTAATTTGAAGGATAAACACGGTCTTCTGAGATCTAAATAGAGCAAAGTATATTTCTAGTTATAAACACACAGGAAATTATGTATCATAAAGGATGACGATCTAGTCTCTCATTAGGACAGAACAAAAATAGATGGACTTGTAGTGTAGAGGAGAAAATGTATTTTAAATATTAGAATGACATTCTAATTTTGAGAGGCGAAAAAAAAACAGCTCATGGCACCAAATGAGGCTGCATAATCTAACTAATGGAGTCAGTCCAGGCAAGTTAATGTATTCCTCTACAAGAGTATAGGAATAATTCATTTGATGCTGCCACGTTGCAGAAAGGGAGTACAGAAGATCTACGTGTGATTCCTCCCACTTCAAATGAATCTATAAAGAGTGAATGGTCCTAATTCTTCTCTACTCTAATTATTGTTAGCTTTCCCACTGCATCCAGTAAGTGTAGAATCAATCCCAACAAGATCCAGGGACTATGCAGTTTTCTAAAATTGAGTTTCAGCAAGTTTTCTGAATTCTTAGGCATGTTTCTCTAATATTAGTACTTTTTATGGAGGACTGAGACATCATTCCTGTCTATACAGACAACTAAGTCTATTTTGCTAGTGAAAGCATTTTAATTGTTTTTTTTTTTTGTAAATTATTATTTCTTCAGCAATTTAAGCTAAATTTAATTTTGTTGATAATAGAAGTGTAAAAAGTGTGACACAATGAACCTTTGTGATTTGCAAAATTGTGGTAAAAAGTAGATGATAAAATTCCTAGGGACCATATTGAAGAGCAGCCTACAATACATATCATACCAAATACAACAAGATTACTTTGTCATAAACTTAATGCCCAGTTAATTTTGCCTCAAAAGCTGACATGTTGCAGGCTATGCATAGTTGAGAGACACCACGCCAGACAGAATATCTTCCATTCCTTTTTCCCAAAGGGCAGCAAGAAACTTTCCAGGAACGTGGTGATAGATAGTTCAGAAGTATACATACATATGGCAACTAAACATGAAGGCGATTTAAAAGTTATTTGTCTCTGAGGTTGTGCCTGCATGTTGGCTTGAACAGTCTGTTTCTAGTAAAAAAGACTATTCTGTTTTTACTCCCTGCCTTCACATAAAATACTTTAGCAAGGTTAGCCTTCATTCAGTCCACAAATTCACTGGACTACTTGTACAATTGCACGAATGTTAACACTGATACAAAGGAGGAGTAGGGAAGGACACAGGCTGTCATCTGACAGAGGGTGCAACTGTCCCCTTGGCCAGCAGAAACATATTGTGCAAGCCAGTTGTGAAACTATCCTCAGGTACACTCCTTACGGAAACTGGGAAGAAGGGTAAGACTTTTTTTTCCTCCTCTCCTTACCCATACGGGAACCTCAACCTTATTGTTCAACTTACCATTCTTAGCTCTTCACACTACTCTTCCAACAGCCAGGATCAAGCTCTTCTTAAGCTACACCTATTAAAACCAAACAAACTCCAGTAAATTTATTATCATCAAAGAATGTTGCATAATATCATTAAAGAAAGATCACATGGACCCTCCCATCCTTTCCCTTGTACTTCCCAAGTAGCCATAAGAAGTTCAGAAACGTACATGAGGGGTTGAGTGAGCATCAACCCAGCCTACTTTTGGTCAGGTGAAAACTCAATTTTTAGGTATGTAATTCAATGAAAAAGGCACAGATAAAAACATAGAATCACAGAAATTTCATGGTTGGAAGGGACCTTTGAGATCGAGTCCAACCACAAAAGAAAAACAAAAACCTCCAAACAAAAAACCACCCACACCAAAAAAATCCCACAAACAGACACAAACCAACAATCTTGGGCACTAGAGCATGCCCTGAAGTGCCATGTCTACATGTTTCTTAAATACCTCTAGGGATGGCAACTCCACCACCTCCCTGGGCAGGCTGTTCCAGTGCCTGACCACTCTCTCAGTAAAGTAAATCTTCCTAATATCTAATCCTCCCCTGCCGCAATTTTAGACCATTTCCTCTGGTCCTGTGATTATTCACTTGGGAGAAGAGGCCAACACCCACCTCTCTATAACCTCCTTTCAGGTAGTTGTAGAGGGCAATGAGGTCCTCCCTCAGCCTCCTCTTCTCCAAACTAAACACGCCCCATTCCTTCAACCTCTCCTCATATGACTTGATCTTTCACATGATGTGAAATATGCCACATCATTTCATAGCTTCGTTCTCAATGCTGTTTTCTGGTTTTTAGATGGAACTAGCTAGAAAGCTTATTTTGAAAGCCTCTTTTTCTAGCAGCCAATGCCAATTCACTGAAAGTAAATGTATTGCAGCTATTTCTACATGGATATAAATGTGTAGTACATCCTATTTTCTTCCAGGAAGGCAAAAAATAGTTTCAGAAAGGCTGAAAAGTTTTCAAAGAAGGACACTTTGGGCTTACATTCAAAATCACCTTTTAGAAATTGATTCTGAAATAAGTGATCCTTCCCATACATTTCATTTTGGAAAGAATTTCTTGCAGTTCAGGCTTTGCGCTGTTCTTGAATTGGAAATAAATTTTCAGCTTACGGTATTTGCTGAGGACAGAAAAATCTAAAATCTAAATCTCCCTCAGCTCTATTTTAACCAGCTTCCCAGCTTAGCAAAAGAAGCCACCATATACTAACTAACTTTAGATACAAAAGATTTAACTATGAATTTTGAAATTCAGTCCCCTGAGCATGAGTTTACCAAGCTTTCCTAGTTTTATAATACCAGAAACTTCTACTATTTTTCTAGTTATCTGTTCCTTTGGAACCAAAATTGCAACTTGCAACATCCTCAAAAACATTAGAAATCTTAAAAAGCGCAAAGGAGTGAGTTCTGCACAAAATGAAACTCTGCAACAAACTAAAGTTCAAAACTATCTGTTTATAACAAACCAAACTGGTCCCACTGCCTGAGTCAAGCAAACAGAAACACCCACTGGATTCCAAGTGCTCCATCCTTCTGACACATCTAATACCTGCTTCTGTCTCCGATGTTGCTGGACACTCTCCCACCGTTTGCAATTCTGCTCTACTATTCTGCCTTGGACAGCAAAGACCACCTGTCCAGCCCAATAACGCTAAACCGGTATCTGAGACTCTTGAGCGTCTGTCTCAGAGTTTCATTGTCACTGCAGAAGATCCGATTCAGTTTCCTAAACACAACATGAAAGGGAATAAACAAAGCCTAGCAAAACTTAAACTCAAATTTAAGAGCACAGATTTTTTTAAAACACAATTAAATTCCAGACACATGCTTCCCAACTTATCTCAATCTTTCTAAAGGCCACACTTGCAAGCTTGCATGCTCAGGCCCTGGGCCTAATGTTTTGGGGACCCACTGCCAGCCCATTCTCTGCTGCCAAGTCAGTGTATCATGTCTTATGACTTGGATATGCACACGGATTTTGTCTCATTAAATTACCAGATGACCACTGGAAGAACCTGGTAACAAAAGCATTTACATCTTCAATTGCATGGCAACAACGCTTTTCTCTTACTATTCGTAGATAGGAGCTTAACCATGTATATTTAGATCTGCTGAGACTTGTTTCCGTAGTCAAGTCAGGGAGGAACTTTATTCACTCTGAGATGCTTCATCATACCTTAGATATTTTTCTAAGATGTTACAATCCATATTAGTCTTTCTTTCTGTCAGAATCACTATATTTAAGTAGCATTAACAGCCTCAGCCCTCTTGAACAGAATGTGAATTATGTTAGCAGCACAGTTCTTTTCAAAGGGCTGAATCTCTGTGGACCCTTTTTGGAAATGTATTTTTCTGACTCTCTCCATTCACTCCCACAGCAGCCTAGGTAACTCCTTCAAAATCACTGTGTGATGTACAATACAAAGCCTTCTTAATAATATTTTATTGTATCATGCAGGGACCACGCAAGCTGTGTGTTAAGGAGATGAACAGTGGCATGGCAAATAAGCAGGCCTGGCTCACAAAGAACAAAAGAAAAGCCTTTTACGCAGCAGTGGCAGCTGACAGCTTCAGAGACGGAGTCAAAAGTCTGCTTCAGGTAAGCTTTTCGTTTACAGAACACAGAATACTGTTACATCAAAGCATCCCTTTATGTTAAGCATTACTGTTTACTTGTTAAGAAGTCATATATATATGTATATATATGGATAATGTTGTAAGCAGAAAGGGCATTCTGGATGTACATGTGTTTTTATTACAGGTTATTTCATAAAGAGATCTAGTTCTGGGCTATGGAATTATGAGACAAGGCAGACTGATTGTCTCATAAATGAACAAGACGCTATTATAAAAAAAAAGAGAGGCATCTACTGGGCAACATACAAACGTCTATGCAGCCAACACTTAATGTACTTCAATTCTATTGCTTGGTATTCTGCAGCATATTAAATATCTGAGAATATTTTTGCATTAATTGAAAACTGAAAATGTGTAATATACGTTTTCTGCAACAGAGAGAAGGCCATCTAAATAAAAGTCTGCGATATTTTTCTATTCCTCTAAGAATATAGCAGACCATTTTCAACAGTCCATTTAAAATGGCCTTAATAAAGGTACAGAGGCACTGTTTTCATATTTCCCATCTGCCTCTCTCACATATATGAATATTTAAACATACAGGTACTGAGGCAAAATGTAGAGGAAATTCCCATCCTTTGCACAAAATACACGGCTGAAAAGCCATCAGTGCAAACTGAGACAGTAGGGAATTGACTAAAATACTCTGGGTAACAGTCACCCACTGGTGGGCTACCAGTGCTCTTTGTACACTCGGTGAATGGACAGTACCATTGAGCAAGATGAAATATTACTAATAAAGATCGTCAAAGCCTCACAAGGATACTTCATCTTGGGTTTATATATTGTTGCAGTAGGAGATCGCTTTGATGTTTTTGAGAACTGTTGCAGTCTGATGATCCTTTCCATTACTGCTTAAACACTACTGCCAAAGTTAACTACTGGATCACAAATAATTCCCTTCCAGCAAACAGAAGGATAACCATATCATCATTATTGTAACCTAAGGACATCTACGTTGCTTGGCCAACCAGTTATTCACTTCAATGTAAATAATGCAGATGTATCAATACTACTCAAAAAACCTCATGAAGGTTTCAACAGTTTTATCTATTGTCTTTTTGTTAGTAGTAAAAATTGGCAAGTGTAACAGCTTGACAAGCTGGTGCATTTTGTGGGTCTCTTCTCCTGAAGGTTTCAAAGACATTGAGTATTTAGAATTCTATAAAAATTAGGTAAGCTGAATCTAGATCCGACAAGCCTTACTTGTCTGGGTTTTATCATCGAGGCTCAGTTACACGGGCAATCTAATATCTCAACAAACCATTTGTTCTTCCTGTTTATGAACTGTAATTTATCTATAAAGCATGCTCAGATAATTTTGGATAATCTTTTGGAAAGAATACAGCAAACAGAACAGCAACAGTTTCTAAGTTCAAGGCAAAAAATTTATTCTTAAGAGGATATGCCTTCTCTGCATATGTGAGGTGTTTTAAGAGACTTCAGACCCAGTTAATCTATTGAGTATTCCAAATCTGATAAAAGCTTTATGCTATTATGTTAGAATGAGCATATAAACAGTGCTTGAACTCTCTCTTGATTCCAAGTTATTGAACCATTTTAATGAGAGCATGTCAGAAGAAATGCAAATGAATGCTAATTTAGCAAAACTACATTTCTGTCATCTAAAATCATTTATAGTTGGAATGATTTAGAGCTAATCTTTCTGCTTTCTGCATGGGTATGAGCATGAAGGACATTCATGAAATGCAATCTAGTTGTAAATGTCTTCAGAACATTACTTCAGTTATCTTTTGCCATTACTTTTCATTTACAGTAAAAGTATGCGTGTGTACCTTCTCAAGCAGTCTTTTAATATTGTTAGGCCTCAGGCTTGGGTAGAATGAAACCAAATACCTTGGTGATTGGATTTAAGAAGGACTGGAGAAATGCCACTGCCACGCAAGTTGAAAACTACGTGGGCGTTATACAGTAAGTCACAGTTCAGCAACTCCTTTTTTCACTCCTCTTAGACTAGATTAATATAGCATTTCCATACAGGATTTGATGCATAGAAACAATGTAAGAAAACACTTACAAATTTGACTTCGCACATGTTAACTCTGTTAACAGAAGTTTCTGCCCACTAAAAAAGGCTCCTTGGCTTCACACACCTAGCAAGATCTGCTTAGCAAACATCTGGTGCTGCCAGAGCTGATACGGCTTGACAATGCAGCACAAAGAAGCTGCACTGCTGTCAGCAGTGCTTTTGCAGGACTGTATTTTCCCATTTTTAGTGGGCAGGAGCTCAGAGAAAAACAACCCTAATGTACATACTTAGGGAATAAGAGTACATCATGGAATTCTTCTTTTAAGCCTAGGGGACAGAGGAAGAGCCTTGCTTCAAATCTCATGTGTGCCTAAGGCTCAGAAGCTCTGTGGATTGGGATTTAGCTAGGAAACAGTCATTTAGAAACTGGCTTCTCAGATTCTTGCTGAAAATTCACTTCTAAAACTGAAGCGAGTTAAAGAACAACAAAACCCACCCCAGCTTTGTTTTTTCCTCAGAGAAGGGAGAAAAAAAGTTTACAACGGCAACCTAGTTCCTAAAAAGTGTTGTCAGAAAGACCCATTTCAGGAATAGCCTATCTGTTCCCATGCCCAATAATACCCTTTTTTTCAAATGAAGGAAGAATGTTTATAGAACTTTACTTAATCTTGGGCAATTCCTTCCGAAATTCCACCTAAAGCAGCCTCTACATGGCAGTAATACCTCCCTCTGAGCACTAACACTTCTACTGATCTGCTCAAAGTAGTTTTTCTCATTGACATGCATGATGTGAAAGGGTTGGGGTTTTTTTCTCTCTTTTCAGTGATGCTTTTGATTTTGAGCTCGGCATGATTATCGTCAGAATTAGCCAAGGATTTGATATATCTCAGGTTCTCCAGGTTCAAGGTATGTGGTGACCCAACAGCTACTATCTATGCTGGTTACATACTCAGCACAAGAAGGAATCTGACCGATAGCGTTAGGGTCACCTTGTGTTTTCTAGAATAGTTCCCACACCCGTAACTTGTACAGTTCCTTCTTGCTTCTGCAGTTTCAATCCTGCCCAAAATCCTTGCTGAAGCACTGGCAGTGACAGAAGGAGGCCAAGCCTCACACGTTAAGGGGCTCTGCACACCAGAGAACTCTACTCCCGGAGCACTGCCAGCACAGGCACAGGCTAAAGCAGTAAAATCATGTTGTGCCACACCAACCAGTCACTCTGTGCCATGTTTCTTTCCTGCTGTTGGCACACCTTCTTCCCTCTGCCTACCTGAGATCTCTGGGACTTGCGGGAATCAGGAAGCTGCACTTTTGTCACCACCTCCGTGGGGTCCTGGAGGTTCCCACCCCATGCAAAAAATCTGGAACCCATAAGAAACACCAGTTCTCTTTTTCACCTTTTTGTTCATTCTTCCTTAGGTTAGCTGTGCGTATCTCAGGGGGAAAGAAAAAAATCTTTCCACCACACCTTCAGGGAGACACACCACCTGGGTGGAAAAGGCAGAGGGGGACAGAGCAGCAGGCAGCTGCATTTAATGAAGGGCTTCCAAGGGCCACATACAATGGTGGCCTTCATTCCTCCTTTTCATTTTTAGGACACAGAGGTCTTCCTGGTTCCTCAGGTACCCTGAGGAAGGAATGACTCCATATAAAAACCCCATCAGGACAATTCTCTAGGTTTTCAGTGCAATAATTTTCCCACTTCTTGTAAATTGTCCACTTGAGCAGAGAGCTACAGCCTAAACCGGAACATTACTCCTAGTGTCCCTTGTCCTCCCCACTAGAGAAATCTTTTGTGTTATAAATGAATTAGATAAAATCTATGGACAAGGAAATAGGCAGGCATAAAAAGAACGGCGACTCTCTGCTGCCGCCTGCTGTCAGTCTGCCTCCAGCGTCTCCCCAGGATCCCGGAGACACACAGACCAGGCTCAGGACTGCTGGGGAGAACACCCAGGAAGGACATAAGTACCTTAGCTAATTAAAACCAAAATTAACTCCCCATTAAAGACGATGAATTCTAGGATGAGGCAGCCCTCAAAAGCAAATCACCTCTCAGAATTAAAAGGCACCAGAGACTCCTTTAAGAAACGAGGGTAGATGAATATTCACCCAGCAGACTCTGGCAGCTTGACGTGCGTGGAGAGCTACAGGGCAAAATTATGGGGAGTTAAGAAAAAAATTCCAAACTAATCATGCTTTTTTTCCTCCCTCTTGCTGGTAAGTAAAAGAATCTGCCTTTCTCTTTGCTTGCTCTAAGTCAGAAACTGACTGCTCAGAGGATATAGTCATTAGAACACTAGTGAAATTACAACAAATACCACCTTTGCATTCTTACAAACTAGCAAATATTCTCTAAGTGTTAAGATTCAAGGAATGAGAAAGAATTAGGAACATGGGGAAAAAAAAACCACAAAGGAAAACCCTCAAATGTGCAGAGATGTTTTGAAGCAGATATGAACTCTCTGTAAAAAAGATCGTATTGTTATTCTTGCTACAGCATTCTGCTTAATAGAAGAACTGAAATTTTAGTTTTGAGTAACCATTTAGTTAGTGACCAAGTTAGTGATTTTCATAATGTCTAATAATCAGAAGCACATGGCTGTCATGGATTCTAAAGTAAAAGAAATTATTTTTTTTTCTGCTGGAAATTGAGAGTGCCAACAGAGCACTGACTAGTGAAGGTTTGGGATTGTTTGGTTTTGGATTTTTTTTGTTTGTTTTGGCTTTTTTAAAAACGCAATGTCTTAAATGAATTTACCTCACTCTTAGTCCATGTATTACTCAAATAGAAGTTTTTCTTATGAAAAAAGCTTTCTGCAGGCAAATGCTTCTATTAATTACTGCCTGACCATAATATATATTCCACAATAACACATGGTACCTTTTTCTAAGCAAGTCTAGTATTACTGAGATGAAGCTGTTCTTTTATATTACTGAATTTACAGAATGTTAGCTAAATCTTAGATTTTCACAGCAAATGCTGAAAAAAGAAAACTAACATTAAAAATATTGCAGCATAGAAACTGATCACATATTCAGGATTTTTTACATATTTCTGAGAATCTCAAAGTCCGAAGCCATGTGACATGTGACCTTGTTCTTAGAACAGGGACCCAAGGGCTAGAACTCAATACATCAGCTTTCTCACCTAAGGAAAACAGCTTTCCTAATGTGTTTTCAAATTCTTAGGGAAAAAAAGCAACCAAACAAATCCACAATCATAACTCAATAAACAGTATCTTGTGTAACTATAAAATACAGTAATTCTAATTTGATCTGGAAGTCTGAGAGCAGTGCAATAAAGAGCACTTTAGTACACACAACTGCTGTAGGCGTGGGCACCCTAAGTTAGGGCTTCCAGAGATGAATTCAGCTTCCTCCTCCCTACTGCCTTGCAAGGAAAAAGCATTTTAAAATGAGTTTTTCCTCCCAGCAGCTTTACATTGTGTACAAATTACCACAACAGCAATTACATCACCGCCATTATTTCAGCCAGTGATTTAGTTTAAAAAATTGTGTTACCAGTTCCCTTACTTTTCCCAATATACAGAGGAATTAGAGAAGCTGGAGCAGGAGAGATTGGCGCTGGAAGCTACCATTAAAGAAAATGATTTTGAAGAAGGAAAAAGTGGCATCTGTGGATTCTTCAGAAAAGCCAACATGCTCAATATCTCAAAACACGAAACAAAAAAGGGTAAGTTCCAGAATGACAAGTTCTCCCTGACCCTTCAATACATCACATTTTCACCAATATGCAAACTGGACTTTGACTCCAAACCCAAAACTCCTGAGCCACATAGAAGCCCCTGGAACAGGACCTACCCGGAGCAAACCTGTCTTGGTGGCCACAACCACATAATGCAGAATAGAGTGACTGTCCTCTACTGGTCGGACACGCTACCTCATACAACACAACTATTTTCATTTGCTAGATGAGCTTCTCAGCTCAGTTTACGTTGAATTCTATTTGTCAAAAATAGTATGTAGTTATTAAAATTTGAGGAATACAGAACAACTTGATTTTTGTTTTGTTGTTTTTTTTAATAAGGTGTTTTCAGTTTTTAAACAAAGGCCTTTTTTCCCCTCTCTTTAATGAAAACAGGAACATATGCACAATATTCAGGGAACAATCTCACTTTACTCAACATATGCACATGCACCCCCAGTACCCAGCTGAAAAATAGGTAAAAATAGCACTACTGCTCTATATTCTAAGCATAATTTCATTAAAATGTACAAATGAAGGTAGTGAAAGTACTGAAAGTACATATACAGCAAGCTGTCAAATAACTAATTAACGCATAAATGTATAGGTGATGAAATTAAAATTACATTTCAGATACAGCAAAATGATACAGAGAGACAATTAAAGGTCTCATTTCACAATTGCTAGGCTCTAATGATAATGACCCACCTGAAGCCATGCTTGTATGCAGACAAGTATTTTCAGAATTTTCACCTGCAGAGACTATTACATCTGGCTGTGCATGCAACTCCCACAGGTATCAAGAAGATCTACAGACTGAAAACATAAAATGTCATTATTCTTTACTTGGCAGACTTCAGTTCATTTTGCAGGCTTCAGTAGAATATATTTTTATAACAAATACCACAAGAATGTGAACTCCTGTTTCAACTACCCTTTTCGATTTAGTTCAGAAAGGCATAAAGGAAATATATATTACACACTTTGGCTCTATATATGAGATAGATGATGTTAATAAATATCCTTGCCTCTCCATTTTGCTTATACATTCGTCCTCCCCAGAGTTGTTGCATCATCCAGCATAGATGCTAGAGCTGTAAAGGAAAGCAAATAACTGCTTTAGAACTATCTTCTCTACACTCTAGAAATACAGGAAAACCAAACAAAGCATTTTCAGAACCTAGCAGATCAGAGCAAAAGCTCTAAAGAAGCCTGTCTGCTCCATTTAAAATACTGCTCTGACACCGTCTCTTTGAAATCATTGAAAGGGAAGCAGTAATAAAGCCACAGGCTTCAAAAGATGGAATAAGAGAAGATATTGTTAGTACATAGGCAAGACAGTGCTTTTTAAAGCCAGCCAAGCAAACAGCAAGAATAAAAGTCTATTTTCAATTAACGAGGACCCTCTCAAGCATAGGAAAGTTGCCATATATGCTTATGTTTTCTGCCTTCCGGTCTTAGCTTCACCCGTGCTCTCACTGAACCCCATTAGCTGTCTTTGTCCACCATTACACTGTGCATTTCAGGGAGCTTTGTATTCTACAACAGACAGCTCAGCTTGCAAATGATGCAAAATGATGCACTTTACTACTAAAATCTATCAGATATTCCTCAATTGTGTTTTAAGGCCCTATTGAGTTTTAAATTAACTAAAAAGATCCAGAGAACAAATAATCAGTAACCCTTTTCAAGAGGTTATAATCTAGTGACAAAGTATTGCACAAGCTTTGGTTTCTGTATGTTTTGGCATATTAGAAGTCCATAGCATCTGCGCCACAAGTTTTTTCAGATTTAAAGTATAGAAATTATGTCAGAGACAGTTCATTTTCCTGAAGCTTTCTCTCCACTTGGCTCCCTAAAGATACTCATTGCCTCACTCACCAGAAATCCTTCCACATTTTTTTCTTTCTCATTACAGAGAGTACCATTAACACAATCCAGTCGATGCATGTGGGTGAATTCAATCAGAAGCTGCTAGAAGCCAGCACCCAATTTAAAAAGAAGCAAGGAAAAGGTACAATTGACATTTGGTGGCTGTTCGATGATGGAGGTAAGGAATTAGAGTAAGAGAGAGATTTCTGTGTTACCAAATGTAAAACCAGACTTGGGAACCTGCATAAAACTGTTTTCTTTTAAGATTACATAGTCAATTTTCTGTCTGGCTTAAACGTTTTAAGACTAACTTCCATCCAAAACTGCCGAAGTGAAGGATGGAATTTTTACCACACAATGCACTAATTTGATCTTCCTGCAATTTTATATGTTCTTCCAGGTCTAACAATCCTAATTCCTTACATTCTAACTATCAGGAAGAAGTGGAAAAATTGCAAGTTAAGGATCTTCACTGGAGGAAAAGTCAATAGGATTGAAGAAGAAAAACTAGCGTAAATATTTGTGTCTCTGTTTAAAGACTTTGAACTGATGTTAAATATAATGCATATACAGCAGGAAGCTGGGAATTTCTCAGCACAACTGGTGTGTTGTACTGTGGGCAGCATGAAAAAAATTATATACTTGATAGAAAAGTGTTGAGCTGATGGCATAGCCCTCAAGGCTCAATATAAATGGTGATTACCAAAGGAAATTCACATCCAGCGATTTTTGCCATTAATAGCCCATATTCCCTTCTCTAAGAAGAGCAGTCTGCACTCCGTAATGAGAATATAATTAGTTTTATGGGATTTACATGAGATTGTCCAGTTAACAGTAAGTGAAATTGCACATGAAGCTTCTCATACGCAAATACCATAGACAGATAGCTCACATAAATGTGATTAACCGTGGTAAAATGTAAGGACATTAAAAAGCAAGTTAATCAACTTTAAGACCAAGTTGATTTGACTTAGCTTTTTTAAAAAAGTCTAGATTTCATAATCATCATTCACCTTCAAGCAAATGAAAGGTACTAATACACACTTACTTCCATCATCACTGTATATGGGACCTTTCCTTCCAGCACTTTACACACCAGAGGCAGAGCCATTTCACATCTGGTGGAAGCAGTCCAACTTGCGATGGAAGTCAGTAACAAAGAGGTACAGGGTATCTTATCAAAGGGCAGCAGCCCCCTGTAGCGAGTTAAAATCAACATGTCCAACCAAAACTCCATTGGAAAACAAGTGAGATGGATGCAAAGATAGGAGTTAGAATTTAGCCAGCCTTGGAAAGATAGCTGCCACATGGATGCTCCTTTATGCTTTTGCTTTCACATAAAGCAAGCTTTATTCTGCTGTTGTTTTGTCAGTTGTAAGGATTACCTTGAAGTTAACATACTTCTGTAGAAGAGATTCACGTGCTTGTACAAACTGCTGTTATCATTGGGTAAAAAAAGCTTTACAGCTGCTCAAGGACCTGCTCCCTGTCCAGAGTCTGCCCAAGCTTGGCTGCTCAGGACTGCAACTGGCTCCTGGATCTAGGCACTCAGGTCACCAAATTTTGTTGAGAGGAAGTAGGAGGCTTTGACATCAAATGGGATTTGTCAAAACACGTCAGACCTTCAGAGGCAGTTCTGGCACCTGTATATACTGCTCATCCTACAAAAGCCAGAGTGAACAGCATGGTCAGTACAGTTGGCAATGACCTAGTTTGCCTCCAATAAAAGAGTAAGTGTATACACTTCTACCTAAACACTAGCTTTCCTCAACAGCATATTCTACCCATGACACACAGAGGCCTTCAGAGAGACAAATCTGGAGGCTGGGTGGCTATTTACCATTTCATCCATTGTATTTCCAATTCAGAAATTAAATTTATCTGGACTTTTGCTAGTATGCAATTCCCATATACTAAAACCTTTCCACAGAAGTTGAGACTTTGCCCTTTTTGGTGTTCAAAACACAGATTGCCCCAGGGCACATCAAGATTTATATAAGCAATATGTTGTTCTTATATAAAAAAAAGAACAAGTAAATTCTCAGGTCATAAGCAAATATGTATTTCTATCATGGTTTGCTCCTAGGAACTTTCTGACCTTTTCAAATTACAAAGGTGGGAGTTGGGGGGGGGAAGAGAGGGGAGGAGAAGATACACATTCCCAACCATTCTTCTACCAAAGGCAAAACTGACCTAACTAAATCCCTCTAACCTCAGTACAAACACACAAAGCTATAAAATATTCCTCCTCCCAATTGGGGCAGAAAGGCAAAACATTTTGTTTTATGAATATATGTAAAGACAACATGCAAGTAGATTAATATAAATTCATTAATGAAAAAGTTTCTTTAAATATTGCACATCAACTTTCCAGACTAAATTTTCACCAACATATACACTAGCAGTGTTACCCGTACTCCATGCATAGAATTCTGGTAACAACAGAATAACAGAAGCCTTCTCTAAGTATTGAAGAATTCTGTCCTACTGTATTTTGAATATTTTTCTTTTATAATTCAAGCCTTTGCAACTACTTAAAGTATCATTTGTTCCCAAAATGTAAACACCCTCCCGTCTGCTATTCATTTCCATTTTTCTTGATTTTCATTGATCATCAGTTAAATGAATTATACTACAGCAATAACATCAATCAAGTGCTGTAATTGGAAACTGAAACACTAAAGCATTTAAAGTAATTTGTCATATAGTTAAAGATAACGAGACAACTGCATTTTATATCTTAACTCATTTATGAGTGCTCTTTGATGCAAAGCACTCAGAAATACAGTGATAAAATATTCTCTTCTTTGTTTTCAGGATGGCTTCACTTCTAAGCAAATTCAGAATAAAATTTGCTGATATTAATATCATTTGTGATATCAATGTAAAGCCCAGCAAAGAGAGGTAAGAAACATTACCAAAATCCATTCTTCAGCAGTCGGACTTTATCAGGAGCTTGCTTCTTTTATGCTGAGCATTAAAAAAACCCAAAACACACCACAAAGAATAACACTGTCACTCAATTGCAATCATTTTCTAAGTACCTAGAGCAGGAAAAAGAAAAGAACCTTTTAACAATCACAACTCAAGGGGTAAGAACTATAGGCAGCCTTTTTCTTTATGTTGTAATGATAAGACTTAATTTTAATAAAGCCTAATTAGACACCACACTTATGAGCCAGTAAATTTAACAGGCATTTTCTGATGGCTTTTAATATCTATTTAGGTTGCAACAGACTTTCCTTCATCATATTATTCAGTCAGTGACAGTTCTCTTGTAAAATCACCATCTCTGCCTTCTGGGTTTTATCATGAATTCATAAACTTAACATTTTTCTGGCCAAACATAAGTATACTTCTCCTTTCCCATGAGGACAATATTATAATACTCCCCTATCACTCAAATATAATGAAGGTTCAATGTTTTTAAAAATTAACTTATCTAAAGAATTTATGTTCCTAGGCAGAGGTTAGGAAGTTGGTAAAACAGTGCTCAGCAAGCTCCACCTCCAACTGTATTAGCTAAAAAGAAAAATAAATCTTCAAGTCCTTACTTTCTAAAAAATATCTCTATAGAAATCACCTATTTCTTCTACTTTATGTAGACAAAAGTATATTACAGGTTGCTCAGGAAATAACTGATTTGCAACTCAATTCACAGCATTGCTCTTGGTCTTAAAGATACTCTGAAAATGTTCTCACCTTGCTATGGTATCTTCCATCCCATCTTTTACTTCCCTCTTAAGAGGTCCATAGCTGTTTCATAGGCAAAGGGCTCCTCTCCTCCACTCAAAACTTTTCCTCTGAGTTCAAGTGCAGTCTCGGGTTAGTCTTTTAATCCTTCTGTGTCCCATTTCTACACACACCGATAACTTTGCAGAAACAGTATTAGATTCACCAGTGTTTCCAGAGTGCATTGGAGATTTTGACTTAGGAAATGCAATTTAAAAATATAAAGATTTTATTACTAGATACCTCAAGTCACTTATTAGTGCTGTCTTGATTGCTCAGTTAATATTTTTTAATTATATACAGAACTGTGCAAAATACTTTTTTCTTGTACTATGCAGTGATTTTACGTTGTTTTAAAAAAGCTATTAAAAAGAATACATATCTGCTGTTAACATAGAAACCAGAGATATTGGCTACATCAGCAGTATCTGAACAGAACACTTGCCAGACTGTTGCTAGTCCACTGTATCTCTCTCCCAGCTAGCATCCCATTTACTTCACTAATAAGAGGATTATCATTACTTTGCATACTGAAACAGACACTAAGGATTTTGACAAACTCTCTGGCAACTTTGCAACAGCAACATTAAGTGTCATATGCCTTTAACCCAGCTCTTGACTTCCTGCTCTGTAGCAAAGTCCAACCTGTGCCCAGCCTCCCGTTTCACTTCACAGTGAGGCCTGTCAGCATAAGGTGCTCATAGAAATACACCTATGTTAATATAAAAGAAATGCCCTGAGGTCTCTGTGGGATGACAGAAACTTTCAACAAAGGGGCAAGTAGGGAAGTACAGAAGGGTGATAAAATTCTCCAAATTACAACAGTCAAAAACTTCAAGAAATTGAAATTTAGAGAGAAAATCTGTGGAAAAGTTGGGAAACGAACACAAATCTGAGCCCCCATACAGCATTTCCTTCAGCCCCTTGCCGAGATTTATATCACCCATTTCTCCATTCCGTTAAAACTGTAAAACTGTACCAGTCAGGCAACTGCTCCAGCTAATGCTAAAGCAATAATTAAAGCTCAGTATTTTTAAGGAAACCCATATTAATTGTTAACATTAGTAACCGATATAGTGCAGCTTGAAGTTACTGTAGAACTCATTTCAGTATTCTTGCTACAACTAGGAAAAATATAGAAAATTCTCTGCAACTATAAATAGGTCAAATGCAGTGTTTAATTATCCTCAAATAACCTTTTAATTATCCTCAAATAACCCCAAGCAGCCAAGCCATAACTTGGAGACCAACATAGCAAAGAATAGTTAGCAATTTTGCTATTTTTTAGCTACAGTTACAGTCAGTGGTGCCGGCCATACACAGTGTGTGTATGTTAGTGAGTTCATACCCTACAGCAAGGCCTCCTTTGTAACTCCCGTTTCAGCTGGAAATTCTTTGAAGAGATGATTGAACCATATCGCCTCCATGAAAGCTGCAAAGATATAACAACTGCTGAGAAATTAAAGCGAGAGACTCCATGGAAAATTACAGATGCAGAGCTGGAAGCATTCAAGGAGAAGGTAAAGCCCTGCCTACCTTTTTACATCTTCACCTTTTCTTACACTCCAGAAGTTTGAAGCGATTAGTAAGAAAATGTGAAATACCAGATACGGAATTAGAAACATGGCATGTACATACCTGCATTTGATATTTACCAATTGGATTTATACTGTAAACATGGGAGAGGTGTGTTATGATTGCATTATTCAGCGCTCTGTAAGACCTTGGCATGTTTACACAGTATTTTCCAGGCTGACGAGAAGCTCTGCCCACATCAGAGCCAGCCAGATGAAAACCACCTCTGAACCAGAAGCCACACAGTACCATGCTGAGGCCAAGCTAATAAGATCTGTTGAGAGGTTTATTAAATGGCTCCACTGTTTTAGAGATTGAACCTCTTAGAGAGTGTAGTTCCAAACATTCACCACTTTGGGAAATTTGGAATTGAATCCAGACCCTCTAACTGGCTTTAGGAATTTTTCCAAGGGCAAGATTTAACACAGATTCTGACCTCAATGGCAGAGGAAAAACTAAACCTGCCTACCACACAGGAGCTCTCCCACAGTTCAGAGGCACTCTAAGGCTGATGTTGCCTGATCCACTGAGTGAATTAGAGCCCAGGCTGCTCTTTAATTTTGTTGGAACTTACCTTTTTAGCAATGAACCGCCAGGCTTCATCAGGCCAGTGCCGAAAGCATACTGCAACCTCTTCTACCCCTGAGAGACAAGTTCTCCTCTAACTGACAGAGAATTAATCTAGCAATTTTATTTATGGTTCCTGTTGGATTAACCTGAGTGCACTGAGAGTTTAGTTATCTCCACTTTATGGTGCTAGTAACTTCCTCAATGGAGCAAGGATTGTGAGTCTGAGCTCAAAGCCACTAGAGGTCACAGCCTGACATTAACATAAGCTGAAATCAATGGTGATTTAAGATAACACACTACACTACTGACTGCAGCAGCTTGGAAGCAGACTGACTGCTCGCTGTATTACCCTTTTCATAGATTTGATAACCAGCATAAAGTTATGGTAGCCAGCTGTGGGCAGAAAACTTTGGAAGTACTCTCAGCATAAATCATCAAAACTTGGGAGTCAGAGCCCTTAGAACATCCCAGTATAAAAAACAATGGGAACATAATCCCACAGATATACACACTTGTGTGCCGAACCAGTGACGATACAACAGGAAAGAAATTCACGATTAATCTTGGTCTTGTGTAGGTCACTAACTAAGGAACCATGAAAAAAAACATAGGCTGAAAACAACCAGCAATATGAAAACGCCAAATCTCTCTACAAAATAAGAACAGCAACAAAAAGTTTAGCTTACACACCCGGAAATACATGCCCCTTATCTTCAGAAGTAAGGCAGTTCTGGGAATTTTATGGAGGACATTAGAACACATTTAAAATTCAAGAGAGAAAAACTTGGCAGCACAGATAAAGGGTGATGTTATAGGATGACTCTCATGAGATAACAACTGGCTAAATTATGAGGATTCTTACCTATATAACGTGTAAAAGAACAGTGATGTTTCTGTAGAGAAGGAAAATTTAAGGTCTGAATGGAGAAAAACCATCTTTTTACTTTCTCCAGGGAAACGAGAATAAAATTTGTAGGACCAGTTAAGATAGATGTATCTCCCATGCTGCAATCTCCCTCCTACACAAAACTGCCCCGGTCTCTTGTTCCCTATGACTTGCATTAAGTTATAAACACTTTGGGGGCCTGAGCCTGACCATGAAGTAATCTTGGCTGAATTTCAAAGTAACAGCCACTTACACAATTTGCAGAAGTCCATAGAAATAAACAATACATAAAGTGGCTAAGTCTTACTCCAGACTCCTGGTCTTTTGTTTAAGAGGTGAGTTTCTGTCCAGGTTCTCACGCACTGACATTTACCCCTACCAGCATGGCAGCTGGACACTTAGAAAACAGATGAATTAATATATTAACCACTATCAAACTATAGCACAAAAGAGTCTCTGCACAGTTCCTATACTCCATAGACAAAGAAATACTTAAAAACTATGTCTGAGCTAGCTCTGGTAATGTGTCAGTACAAAACTAATCCCCATCTCCAGGAAATCTTATACAGTGGTGAACAACTGTGGCCCCTACATAACTCTACTAATCGAGAAGCATGGGTTAGCCTTGTGTTTTGCCATCTCTACCACTCCAGACCACAGAGCAGAGCCAGCTTTCAGTGCTGCCAGAGCAACTGCAGAAAATCTTGCAGGCAATGGGTAGTGTAGAAGTCCCTGAGGCACCAGAACTGAGGATCACTGACCTAACTTTTTTTCTTTTCCCCTGTTTTGTTTTAATCAGAGCTACCGCCAAGTCCGTCTGAATGAACTGTTACAAGAGCATTCGAGGGCTGCTAACCTCATTGTCCTGTGAGTTACAAGATTTTAGTTCTAACTCAGAGAATAATCTAATATGTAAATGGACTAGAGCAACAGAAATGCTTGTATTAATTCATTGAGGGCAAAAATAATTTTTAAAGTACCTTTTGAAGGACTTGCATCTGAACTGATGGTTCTGGGAGTACACTGAATATGAGTCTTTCCTAGTAATTCTTTGTAGCTTACAAAGCTCTACTCATGAAAATCTGTAAAAAATGTAATCTTCACATCCAACTCTACACAGTGAGTGTCACATCTTCTTACTCATCTGCAGAAAATACACATTGTTCTTTCTTTTCCCCCAACAACTGAAAGTTAGAGAAAGGATTCTTTTGGTTTGCACACAATAAATAGAATTATTTGCCAAGATCTACTTGGAACTATGTGAAACTGAAAAAGGATAATGCAATTGCATAAAAAAGGAGGCCACCAATAAAATTACAAAAAAAACCCAACAAACAACCAAGCAGCAGCCATTTTCAAAATCAACTTTTAGTTAGAGCAGATAAACCTCTTTAGCTCTATTAATTCAGTCTCCAAAAAGGGGTGATCAGGTAGTGTTTACCATAAATTTACCCATAATTTAAAACTCTCATTTCACAGTAATTACAGATCAGAACATAAGTTGATGGATGGCAAAACTGTGCATGTACTGTACTTTTATCCTTTTAAAAAAATCATATTATGTGTGGGGTTTATGGCAACAAAAATGCTTCTTTACCAGTTTAAGGTTACAATCATGGGCAGTGCAAGCCCAGTACAACTAGCCATGTTAACGGCACTTACCAGGTAAACAAGAGTTTGCAAGATTAAGGCCTAATATTAGCCTTAATCTTTATAATCTTTTAAAGATTATAAAGCTTTGTGCATTATAAGATTAAAACAATCATGTTGTCTAATTACAAACAGAGTTGTATATGAACACTTGATGTTTTCCACTTAATATTTAGTGAGATGCACGTTATCAGGGTTACCCCTGTCTTCATAATGTTAATTTTATTTTTTCTCTCTGTCTAAACAGGAGCCTCCCAGTGGCAAGAAAAGGAGTAGTGTCTGATTACCTGTATATGGCCTGGCTAGAAATTCTCTCCAAGAACCTTCCTCCAGTCTTAATGGTCAGGGGCAACCACAAAAATGTACTGACTTTCTATTCGTAGAAAGACATTAGTGCCTAGAATATCCCTTGCTTTCTTTCAACACCTATGTTTTTAATCGCAGTGATTTATTAAAGATGCACTTATCTAATACAGATCAAAACCTTAGTAATTGACAGAAAATTTTTAAAAAATCCAAAGCAACACAGTGAAGAATTAGAGAAAAAATGTAAATGGTCCCTGCTGGTGTTACACTCCAGTACAGGCAAAAGAAGGAAAATCTACCTATCTATATATATATCACATAAGACAGCAAATATTTTGAACACACAAATAAGAAATTCCACTAATTTTATAAGGTATCAAATACGCTTTTGGTATTTATCCTAGAAAGGCAAAATTAACTGCTACAATACAAAAAGCACTAAATCTATAAGTAAATGCTTCTTTCAAATCGCACTGTCATAGCTGCTAATAGACACATGGGAGGATTACAATCAAATGCACCAACTTGGGAGAGAGAAAAAAACCTGTGCAGTATCCATCGTGTCAAAGTCATAAACTGATATAATGCAAGTAGGATACCTGTGATGCTGTTTAATTATAATATTGCCAAATTAGGACCTAAACCCTCAGCAGATGCTTTTACCTAAATTGTTCTGCTAATTTATATTCATTAAAATGCTTCTAATTAACTGACAGTCAGTTACATATATAACGCTACATATATAAAAATATGGTCTCTATATGACAAGACTTGATAATGAATTTTCAAGCTCTGACATGGAATGAAATTTATGGTTACAATAATTAAATGTAAGTAAATTTCACAAAGAAATTAGTGAAATAATTCTGACAATTTTTGCTATGAATGTTATGGGTTAATACAATTTGGGGTAATATGTACAGTGATTTATATGATTAGAAAACAAAATAAACTCCATTAGCTGAGTTGAATGCCTTATTTTTTGATTTATATAAAATATTCCTCTTATTTTTAGATTTTCTAAATAATATTCATTAAACACTAACTTGAAATAAAAGAAATCCATAAGTTGTGTAATTTTTCTATTTTCTATTCTGCAGCACTATAGTACTTTATCAATTCAGCTGTCAATAAAAGCAGCTTCTCTTTTTAATGGAGAAAGCTATATCCTATGTGTAAGCATTATTTAAATTAAAGACCATTAAGGAGCGCAGCTAATTTAATTATTGTAGTTCTGCAACTCCTTTGCAGAGATCAACTGAAATCTAAGCCCCAGAAAAGCCAGGGGACCCTGAATTTCACTAACTGTTTATTTTAAAGCAGGCCTCGTTTATTTTAAAGCAGGCCTCACATTCCATCTTTGCTTGAATTATTAGAATTTAACATGTGGAGGATCTAGCACTCCACCTCCGAAAATGACAAATATTTGATAATCATATTTTTCCAAGTTCAACAGCAGCAATTTGCAGAACATGGTAATGTAGCCCAATAATCCATGTTTTATTTTCTCCATCTATTAACAGGATATGAAATTCTGGTATTTTCTTATAATGTTCTTCCTTCATTCCTTCTGATACACTTAAAACCAGGTTGAAGGATCATTTTGCAGTTTAAGTGCGTGACACAGATATACAGGTTTCCTAGATATACACCTTCCTGCACAGCTCTAAGCAAACCAAACCTCACATTCTGCACCTGCAAAACAGGAAGATTATTCTCATCCTTTGCAGTGATGTTAGCAGTGACAGATGCTGCCAGGTCCTTACACCTCTGTAGAACTGCAACGCCCACCACATTTTCCACTTCACTTCAGACACCAAACAGGTATAATCTGTGTGTGGTACCCAGTCAGTCAATGGACAGATAAAGAGCTTTCAGGGAGGCTCCACTTAGGCCTTCTCTAAGTGTGTTTGTTATCACATTCTATGGAAGGACCTGGGAGAAAGACGTAACTGCATTAAGCCTTTCAATTATGTATGTGAGCAGGGATTGTTTCCTAAATATTCCCAAATAATGTAATTCTCAATCTACAGGGAACATAGACCCAAACTGCTTTGGGGGACATCAGCATATCCAAAAAGAGAAGGAGCACAATATGAACCAGCAATGGCACTTTCAATACTATTCACACTTCTCTCTCACCAACACATCATTATAGGCATTGCAACAATTAATCCCAAGAGCTATGTTTCTAAATGAACAGCCATCAAAAACTATGTACTAACATGCCCATCACTGTAAAACTCCTTGATGAGGCTACAGTGATTAATTAAAGATGTACCCACACAACAACGGTATGGGATTTGTATTGAGCAAGTACAAACTCTAGATGTAACAGTACTTAACTACCTGAAAGTGTTATTTCCACAAATTCACAAGTAAATTCAACACAGCAGTTTCCCAGGAGCTTCTATTTCTTGTTCCTCACCATGTTTCTGAAGTGTGTGTATGACCAATTTGGAGAGCATAGTAATTATGGACTCTCTTAAATGGCAACTTCGATTGCAAAAATTTGTTAGTCCACCTACCTCTTTTCCCACTCTGTAACAGACACTTCCTCTTTTACATACATTATGCATAAAACAACTGCTGAATTTTAATCACCATGTTAGTAACTGAATTCTAATTACAAGTTTGACATCCCTAGAAAAAACATAGCTCTAAAGCTGTCTAGCACATTTTGAGCTTATATCACACCACCAGCTCTGCAGATTTATATAATCTAGGGTTGATTTGAGCAGCCACAACCAAAGCAAGCATAGATAAAGTGACCAGGGACATTAAAGTGTGAAAATACCGTTGCTATGAAGCAAGAACAAAGAATATTTTGACTTTCTTCAAAAGTCTAGGCATCCTGCAGAGTTAAGCTTGTGCCTAAGGGCCTGTTAAAATGATCTGCTCCTCTCATCAGTGAATCTTACCTTTCCCTCCTAATGTTAGTGGAGCTCCAACAGGCATCACAGAAGGCAACTCATCATAGTTCTGAGAATATATTTTCCTTAAATCTTTTTACAACCGCTGGCAAATTGCCCGTCTTGATCACATACCCCTAGGGAATAGCGCTTAGGAACAGTAATAGGTGTCCTCACTAGTGCTCCAGAACAGCATACTTCCAACGTGCCTTTCACTAGAGTTACAGTCCACAGAGATTAGTTCTGGGAGGTTTTGTTTGTTTGTTTAATTTTAAATCAGCAACCCAACAGTGCAAGTAGAAAAGATACCTAACCAAAAAAGCACCACATTCTGAAAATAAACAGTTGCAACTACTCAAGTCACATTATGCAAAAAGCATGTTGCTATCATACTTCACAGCCAAAGGAGTTCTCTGCTTAATCATCATAATCACAAAGTGCAAAGCTCCAGCCACCTGCATAATAAATTTTGCCAGTCTTAACCTCTGCAACTTGCTTTACGTCTTTGAAAAGTCCTACCAGAAGAGCCTTCCTGGCTAGGCAAAATAAGACAGGCTGCCCTTCATTCTCAGAAAACCTAGATATTCCTCATCTTCCCACCCGTCCCCTCCCTCCTTTCCTTTCCTCTATGATTACACGTGATATTTCAAGATCTTCTTTAAGGCAAAGCAGTTTCAGCAACTGATTAGTAGTTTGTAAGTGACAGACATGGCAACAGGTAACATGAATTAGCACTGAAGTTGTAGATACAGGGCAAACAGCTGGCTATTACTGACTCGTGTAACTCCCCATACCTGTGTCACCTCCTCTCTGGCAGATGTCCCTGACTTATCAGCTGGGAGAACAGAACCTGAGCAACCTTCAGCCTTTTCAACTTGAAGTTTGGTGGTCTCCTTCAAATTTCTTCCTTGGGTCTTTTGACCCTCATTGGACTTCACTGAAGTGACTGGGGATCACTGCTAGGTCCTGCTCTCTCTCCCCTACCACCTGATTGTAACTTTTGTCAGAAGGACAATAAACCCTTAAAGTGCTGCAGCTGTTTGCCAAATGAGTGACTCAGTCCTGAAGTTACAGGTGAGGACAATCCAGGGTTTGTAACACCAGGGTTCAGCACACATCAGATCACTGCTTAAACATCTATCCATTCTGGTACCTGGCTGGCACAGCGCATTGGCAGGAAGCCTGTTGAGGCTGTGTGGCTGCTGAGGGAACACCTCACGCTGGCCTTGACTCTGCTAGGAAAAAAAAAAAAAAGAAAAAGGAAAACGTAGTCACACCTGTGCAACAACAAAAAATTACACCAAATTTTAGCTCACATTCTCCACAAATGACAAGAGCAACAACCCACAGTCATGCCGTTGCTGGAATTTAATCAGAAATTGTTTCAAACAAAACAAAGCACTAAGGTTGTTCTGAAACAAAGTAAAAAGCAATGGCAAATTACCACAGCCCCCACACTGTACAGCAAAACAGACCATCAAAAATAGAGCTTAATTATAAATAAACACCCTGACAGCAGCCTTTTAAATTGCAAATCTTAATCACTGTGAGAGAGACAGCTGTTCTAAGTGCGAGTTTTCTCACTTAGAGAGTTTTCTTCTAATAAAAATGCTCATTCTAACACCAAAACTTCAGTGGGAAGAATTTTATGGACTATTATCCCTCAAAGAAGCTCTGTTTGGATTTGTGTACAACAAAGCGGCCTCCACTCCTACTCTCAATTTAAGTAAAAGGCAGATAATTTCAGTTTATTTCACTGTTGTTTTTCAAAGTCGGGAGGAAATGCCCAATGGAGAACAGCACTAATCAGCAACCAAGAGTGCAGGAATGTCGACCAAGTGACTCTCTACAGAACAAACAGCACATTCCCAGGACCATGGCAAACTTGCCCAGACTTCAACCGGTTTGTTTGTTTTTTTTATTTTTCCTTTAAAGATCTAGGGGGAAAAAAGAGTCACTCGGTTGAGGCCTTTCTCCTTGATAATATCTTTGGATGAGCCCTCCTATCCATTTGTGGACTTTCAGGCTACCTTAGACATAGCGTGGAACCCGGCCTGCCTCACCGACTCAGGCCATTCATAACATCAGTCCTTTTCTACACTATAATGCAGGATGCAGCTGTAACCTCTATAGTCCTGCTTAAATAATTTACTGTTAATAATTACATATTCATTTGATTCAACTTAAATTCTTATAAACTTCGATTTGTGGATGGCTTATATCAGAAGTCATGAAATGTTCTAAGTAGCTTTTTCACATAGGTCTATGATGCATATGCATTCTTATTCAAACAGTGCATGCTATTAGGACTAAAAGTATTCAACAGCAATAAAAGAAATCCCAAATTGGGATGTTCTTCAAAATGTTTTTCACAAATGGACTGCAACATTCAGTCATGGTTTCACTGCCATCTGGCTACATTTAAAAAATGTAACGTAGCAAGGAGACAATCACATACGCTTTAAAGAAAAATAGTCACAATGTATGGTTGGTTGACGAAATTTAGACTGGCAAACAGAACTCCAACAGTCTGCAGCTATTTTGCATGGAGAAAAATGCATCTATCAGAGTGGTCAAGCACAGGTTTTGCCACCACAGGTCCAACGGGCACTCGTCAGCCCAGAGAACTAGGGGGGAATTCAGGGAAGTCCTTCGTAGGTGGGATGGCAAATGAGGGCAGAGAATACCAGCATCAAAGACGGTGAAACCGTAGAACCATAGAATGGTTAGAGTTGGAAGAGACCTTAAAGATGATCGAGTTCCAACCCCCTGCCAGGGGCAGGGACACCTCCTGCTAGACCAGGTTGCTCAAAGCCCCAGCCAGCACAGCCTTTAAAAGTATTTAAAAAAAAAAAAAAGGCATTTTGCTTTAAGCGAGACAGGACAGGCAGAGCTTTGACAGGTTTTCCTATCTACAGCCCCAACAGGGAGGGGAGGCAGTTGTTTCCCCTTCACAAGGCAAACCCTTCCGACGCTTTCAAGAGGACACAGGTTATTTGCAGGAGGACGCCAGGCCGGGTACCGGGGCCGGCCCCGCCGCCCTGCTGCGTGAGCTGCGACGCCCCCGGGCCCCCGCCAGGCCTCCGCGCTCCCGCCCGCCCCGCCGGCAGGG
>NW_015090862.1:8999397-9146741 GCF_001431845.1 Calidris pugnax
GGGCCGCTGGCGAAGGGGCTGGGCCGCGCTGCATGGCAGGTAGACCCCGGATCGGCGGAGATGCCGCCGCCGCCACCCTCCGCCCAGTGAGCCTGTTACCGCCGGAGAGCGGCGGGGAGCGCCGGGCGGCCTGAAAGCAGCACGCTCCGCACACGGCGGCGGCGCGATGCTGACCAGGTGGCCCAGGCGGCTGCTGCAGCCCTGCGGGCGCAGTAAGAAGGTGGCGGGGAGGGGTTGGGGGGAGCATACACTGCCCAGCCGCACTGCGGCCGCGGTCCCGGTGCCTCGGGCGCCCGGCCGTGACTGGGGGGAGGCTGCGGCGCGACCGGCGCGTCCCGCCCGCCTCCACGGGGCGGAACCAGCACCCCCAGGGGCCCCTCAGCGAGGGCCTGAGGAGCCGGGCGAGGCCACTCTCACCGGCGAGGGGTGGCGACGGTGTTCCGCTAGAGAGCGGCCGGGGAGGGAGCCACTGATTTCCCCCCCTCCGTGCGTGCCGGCAGTGGGCCGTGCTAGTTTTCGCGGGCTTTTCCCTCTTCCCCTCACGGGTTCTCTCTCGCAATCCCTTTCCCCGCGCAGCAATGCCCTCCTCCGAGGCCGTCCTGCAGCCGTCCCCCAGCAAGAGGCAGAAGGGCTCGCTGCCTGAGGAGCCCACCGCGCGGCTCCGCTTCACCAAGCTGTCCGAGAACGCCTCCACCCCCTCCAAGGGCTCTGCTCGGGCCGCGGGCTACGACCTGTACAGGTGAGGGCGCCCCACCCGGGAGGGGCTCGCGCCACGCCCCGGCCATTTCCTCTCAGGGGGAGCCCGTAGCTCGGGGCTCCGGCGACTTATGGGGTGATTTCCACGGGTGGGAGTCGTGCTTCTGGCAAATCTAAGTTTTACAGTGGTAGGATGGGGAACTTTTGAGTTGTGAGCGTGTCACTGCTTCATTATCCTGGGAGGCAATGAGGGGGCAATGACAAGTTAGTGCAGGGAGGGTGGGCTAGAGTGCCAAATGTATCTGTTTTAACCAGCTGTTATTTTTTTAAAGTTTGTATTTCTCTTCAACTAAACCTAAATATAGCAGCACTATATAATCTAGGATCTTCTTGCCACCTTGAACAAAGACAGAAGGCCCAGAAACAAAAAAGAAAACGGTAGCGCACGTGGGCCCCCCTGCCAGCCCTTGCCTCGTGGCTTCTGAGCCAAAGGAAATGGTGGCGAGTTTGGTAACGCTGTTGGCCAGAAACCGTGTGGGGTGCTGCACAGAGTTAGGGTTTGGTTTGCTTGAACTGATAATAACCATTGTTAAAAGGTTTTCCCGACCTTCAGGAATATCTGCAGCTAGGCTCATGGTTGTTTGCATAGCGCTTCTGTGATCAAATACAACCACTATATCTGAAACTCCAGCTTTCCCCCTTTTTTAGTATTACTTAGAATAATCAGCCTGTCTTTCTCTTCCTTCACCTATCTGCCTTCCTTCCTGAAGCTTTGCTTCACCACACTTGGTGCTTTTCCTTTGTATTCGTTATGTCTTACACCAGGTTCATTTTTGTTCATGTTCCAGTGGTGCACTGTACACCTGGAAAAAGTCCGTTCCATAAAAAACTGTTCAGTGCTTCCCAGTGTTTAAAAATCAACTGTTTGTCAAGGCCAAGATATGCTTACCTTAAACAAGGAGAGCAGTCTCACTGTGGTATTTTCATCACTGCTTTTCATTAAGCCTCCAGTTCGGTACCTTCAAAAAGTTCTTAAAATCTCTCTAGTTTGCTGTTCCCAACAGAACCCTGTGAGTCGTGGACTTCTGACTTGCTCAGAACACAAACATGGTTTCCTAAAATTTAACGTAACAGATTATTATTTTTATTACAATTAGTGCATCTGCTGTTAAAAAGCTTAATCAGAAGAGTGTGTTATCTTTAAAATTTCTGCTTTTTCACAAAAGTCACACAATCCCATTCGCCTAATGAGCAATTTAAAGTTAAACTTGGGGGGTTTTGTCTATCTTACCAGTTAAAAAACATTTAAAACTAGCGATCTTGAGACTATACTGTTCAAATGACACTACTGAAATCTTAAGCAAGCATCATCAAAATGGGGATATATTGTGTTTTAGCATAAGCGTTAGATTTTGCAAACCTGTAAATATTTATTGTATAAGTTCCATGGTATAAATTCCCAGCAAGAATAATTCTGGGTAATTTTTACCTTGAGTTACAGAGAAGAAAATTTTGAAAATAGTCTAAATAAATTAGTGTTTCTTTCTTTAATGCAGTGCCTATGACTGTGTGATACCACCCATGGAAAAGGCTGTAGTGAAAACAGACATTCAAATTGCACTTCCTGCTGGATGCTATGGCCGAGTAGGTAAGTAAACAGGCTGTAAAAAGGCTGTAGAGTCATTGTAGAACAGGTTTGATGCCGTCTTCACATTTAGATTCTGCCTAAAGCTTTCAGAATTAGTCCCCACAGGGGAGAGGTGTCACGTGGCTGTGTGATTTATTAAGCCTTGTAATAGACATTTCTTGTCTAAAAATACATTTGAGGTTTGGTGCATGTCAAATGACAGAAAGGTGAGTAGCAAAAGTGCTCATAACCTATATACAACTTTATAGGCTATTCAATAGTTTGTTATTTCTCTGTGGTTTCAGAATTAGAATAAGACCAATAGGTAATGGACATAAAGGAAGTACCCCCCTGGATGTTCAAAAATTGAGCCTGAAGTAAGAGTACTAGAGTAGTAGAATTTGACTACTTTTTGTGACAGAATACTTGAGAGAACCCACATAAAACATTGTTATGTTTTGTGTATTCTTTTTCTGAATTATGTACAAATTCTTAAAGTAAAAAAAAAGCAATGCCAGTCCACTGGAAGAGTCCGATGAGAGTTCACCGTGTCTTTTTATCTAAAAGGAGAATGTGTGTGCATTTCTCTTATCCCAGACAAAATTTTGAAGAGAGTAACATTTTAGCAGTTCAAAGTAGGCTAACGTAAGTAAAAAAACCAAAAAACCAAAAACCCGAAAACACCCTCCACGTTTAATTTATCTGTGTATAATATTTCATAGTTAAGTGCTTGCCAAATATTGTTTTGCACTGTAATTTGAATAGATTGACCATTTGAGATGATTCCAAACCAGTGGTAGCTGCCAAAAATAAACTGAGATTAGATTAGTTGTTGTCTGCTCCAGCCACATTCCTTGGATAAACCTACTCTGTGGCTGCTGGTCTAATCAAAGATATGTTTATATCACTTAAAGATTGCAATTTCTATTGTAGCCTGTAGCAGCTGTTATTTGCTTTAATATATACGTTAACACTTACAGTAGTTCCTGTAAAATCATGCTTATTTTAGAAGGACTGTGGAAACAGATCTTGCTACCACGACTCTGTGCAAACACATTATTTAACCTATAAATATTGTGTAAGAGGTTTAAAATAAATAAATTACTATACTTAACAAAAAAAAATAATTTTGTTTTCTAGCACCGCGTTCTGGTTTAGCTGCAAAGCACTTCATAGATGTTGGTGGTAAGATTTTTGTTCTTTTTACTAAGACTTTTTAAATCTTGATTGCAGAACTGCCTTAATTTCACATTGTAATAGGTGTGAATAAAAAACGCGAGCTTTGTTGGTAGTCTGGCAAAAGGAGGTAACTGGGAAATACCTCAGACAGCCAGTGCCTCCTAAATATTTTGAAACCTGCTGAATTATAAAAAAAAATACTGTTTTTAAAAAAATATCAACTGTATTGTACTTTTGTAGGCGATACCTGGCATAAAAGTTATTTTTTGATGTAGGCTTCAAAGATGACTTCTTACATTCTGCTTTCTCCATTTGACTAAACATCTATGTGTGATTCTTTTCAGTCTAGTGTAGCATCTGAATGGATTAAATAAATAACACGCATATATTCTTTTACACAGAGAGAATATAGTAATGATACATATATAGGAATGATAAAAAGCACTGGAATACAGCTTTCCTTGATTATTAGGATGAAAATAGCTTTAGTTTTACTGATAAAACTATAACAAATTATGTAAAACAAGATTTATACTTGTAACTTTGTACATTTCTTGACTTAAAAATTGGAAGTCTTTTGAAACAGAAATAAAACTAAAACCCCACTTTCTACAAGTCTACAGGTTTGGTTTTTGTTCAGTACTAGCAATAGATTTCTTTTGAACAACGGGATTATTTTTTAAGTATTTTGAGCTTTTCTTCAATCTTTATTTGAAATTCACAGATACCTCCCCAAAACCAATTATTATAGACATATCTACAGTCAGAAGCCTTCATGAAAGCCTCACTATTCTTTTAGCATATCCCTGTTACTGCAGCATGAAGTAAATGAAGTTGAAAGTTCAATTCCAGCTTTGCCATGGACTGATTAGAGCACAGGCACATTCTCTTAGGTATTGTATTATAAAATGGTATCTGAATTGCACAGAAGTCCTTGCTGCTAAGATTATTGTGGAGTTATTCTGAGCACAGCTGTAACTACAGCAATTTAACTAGCACTAAATGTGTATGACATTGTTCTAATCGTACAAGAATACAGTTCTAAGTTAAAATGCTTTCTGCCTGCTAAAACTCTAAGCAATTGGTTTTTCTGGCAATAGATTGTAGTAAAAGAATGAAAAATTACATTTCTGATGTAATGACATAAAGATACCCGTGCATCTAATGGGTATCTTCTAAAGCGCCGGGTGGACAAGAGAGAGCACATTTTTTGCAAGCTTATTATAAATTGAGCCATAATGGCAGTTGACAAGAAAAGTGTGCTGGAAAGTTGAGACCTTTTCCACTTCTCTAGGTTTTTGGTTTGGGGTTTTTCGGGGGGGGTGGAAGGTTGTTGTTTGATTGGGTTTTTTCCCCCCCTCTCTGTTAAACGAGAGAGACTATTTGGAGCAGTGATACTCAGCCTTTACTTGCCTATAGGCTTGGCTCTGGAGGTGAGGAAGGGTAACTCTAGGCATCCTTCTCTTTCTGATGCGAAGCCAGCCAAAGAGCAAAGCAATTCCCAGTATAATTTAGAGCTGCTGCAGAACTACTTTTTTTCTGCCTGCTTTATGGCATATCAAAGCCTGGCTGTGCCTGTGATACTGTTCTGATATCAGAGGTTAAAGAGGAGCATCTGTGCCAGCTTTGTGTCATTTGGGCTTTGTCTTAAATAAGCATTGATCCTTGCATGTCTGTTACACTAAGGTTTTTAATTGTTGCTGGGTAACATACAAAAGAGCACTAAGATGGAAATCAAAGATTCTTCACACCCCTGTGACTCTATTATACATGGTCTACTATAGTGTGGTTCTTTAAAGCAACACTTCTAAATCAATTTTTTGTTTATATGAAAAAATATACATGCTCTGTAACAGTCTCTTCAATTCAGTCTGAAAGTTAAACTAGGAAATACCAGAAGGCAACGAGATGTGCTTAACAGGGTGACCTATGTTCTGATTTATAAAAGCTGACAGTTGACAAACCATGAGTAAAAATTATTACTGACAATTATAAAGGACTTATTAAAAAATATAGAACAAAACCAAAACAGTTCTTACATAATTATAACTTGTCCTGCAGAAATACTTTTGTCACAATGAGGGCATTATCCATTTAAGTAAAAATACATTGCCAGAAGTCCTAAGGGTCAGGGAGAAAAATTGGGATCATGCAAGAATATGTTCAGAATTCGCATCTGCTAGGTGTGGATGCTTTCCCAACCAGTGACACGCCAGACTTCTGACAGAGTATGATGGAAGGGCAGACTGCCAATTCCAATGCATGATTTTTCCAAAAATTGACTTAGGTGATTTCCACCCAATACATGTAACTTAGAAAAGTGCCTTAGTGCTCAGCAATGAGTATAATTATTGCAACTTGGTGTTGTGGAGTAACAGAATGCCAAGGATGTTAACATGTTTTGCCAGTACACCCTGTTACATGGAGTGAGTTTGTTACCCTACACAACAGGAAAACTGATCAGCTCTTCCTGGATCACATTTTCCTGTATTTTACAAGGATCTTTTAGTTTTTGCTATAAGTAGTGTAGCTTGAACTCAAAATCCTTATGGTGATTAAACTCCTTAAGACTATGTCAGTGGAGGTAGAATACATTTAAAGCAAAAATGATTGGTAGGAAACTAATTTCACAAAATCTTTACCCAGCTGTGCCTTTAATGGAATTTGAAGTTGTCACAGCTTTGACACTGTTTCAGTCACTCGGCACAGCATTAGACTACAAACTATATTTTTATGTGTTATTTTCTTAATACAAAACTTCAACTCTAAAAAAAGAAGTTCTGTTTGTATAGGGAATGCTTTTAAGGAAGAAGCCTGCTCTTCCTCTCTGCATCCTCTGGAAAGCCTTCATCCTCAGAAGTGTGCAGGAAGTGCAATTCTTACCTGCTAGAAAATATATCTGATACCATCTGTAGAACCATTACAAGGTGTTTACTTTATAGCTAATCTTAGAAAATTAGAGTTTTAGCGAGAGGATTTTTTTCTCCTCTAGGGAATAATAAGAGTGACTTCAGCCACAGAAACATTCATCAGTCTTTTCCACTTTCAGTTATCAGACAGTTTTCAAACCATAGACAGCCAGTCCCTAGCAGCCATCAAATAGGTGGTCAAAAGAATTTGGTATCTTTTCACAGAAGTATCTTATTTAAGTTGACAGCCTTTACAATGAATACTTATAAAATAAATTTTAGTGTCTCTATATAAAGCTGAGATTGTGCTAATGCTGTTGTTTAGAAGACAGGGAAGCCATCTGACTAGATTAATTGTAAATTAGTATAAATCCATTCTAACACTCCTTTCCAGAAAAAAAAAAAAGTTTAGGGCTTGAAAAGGGATAGAAGTACTAACAAGCCATTAAGCTCCAGTTACTCCAATACAAGCTAAGTTTTAGATACTCTTGTTTTTTCTTTTTTTCCTCTCTCCCAGAAAATAGCAGCAATGTCTTGTAGATCAAAAAGCTTCATTAGCAGTTAAGCACTAAGCAATACATCAAATATGATTTTTGTCATTATGTAGAAATAAACTTGCTCTCTGTCAGAGGCATGAAGGCAGAAAAGTTAATTTAGAATGATTTTTAAGTAGCCCCAGTTGTTCAGTTCTATAATTTCTTTTCTGGATAATTCCATCAAGAATGTGACATGCAAGAGTTTCTTGCACATATAAACCTAACCATACTACTTTAATAGGTACATTTTATATATATAAAAGCATAATCTCCATTTAAATAGAACTAGTAATCTGTAGTAATCAGTTTTGAGTATTGTATCAGAGCAGAATACGGTATTATAACAGAAATAAAACTAGCCCTCGTTATGTTAAATTAGCAAATTCCATTATCAATCTCTAATGCATAGCAATATCTGTCCCAGCATATGGTCTAGAAAAGTGTTGTTTTAGCTGTACAGAAACACTTGAGAATGATTTGTCAAATTAAGAATTTATCCAAAGAGCTAATGATCTTTTTATATGCATTTATGAGCATATATACATAATTTTATGTGCCAAACATGAATTCTGGCTTTCAGCTCTCCAGCTGATTGACACATGTGAACAAATGCACCAAATGTATGGGCAGCTGACTGCAGAACTTGCATGATGCTTAAAATTCTTTGTGCTGCCTTTACAAGTTTGTTGAATCTCTCTTTGTAGTGCATCTATGTAGTACAGGCTCGGTGTTCACTATTATATAAAACAAAGCAAATTATTTTATAGAGTCATAGGATTGTCTAGGTTGGAAGGGACCTTTCAGATCATCGAGTCCAACCATCAACCTAATACTGCCAAAACCACAACTAAACCAAAACCACCACTAAACCATGTTGCTAAGCACCATGTCTACCCATCTTTTAAATACCTCCAGGGATGGCAATTCCACCACTTCCCTGGGCAGCCTGTTCCAATGTTTGGTAACCCTTTCAGTGTAGAAATTTTTCTTAATATCCATCCTAGACCACCCCAGCACAACTTGAGGCCGTTTCCTCTTGTCCTGTTGCCTGTTACTTGGGAGAAGAGACCGACCCCCACCTTGCTTTAGTTCTGTTACCCTGCCGGAGAGATGGGATTTGGATCTGTGCAAATCCATAGCTCTCAAATAAGAGCTGTTAAAAACAGATTTCTGCTTGACACTCAAAGAGCTGAAAGTTAGCAGAACAAATGGAGCCTGAATTTGGTACAGCTGTCTTGATTTCAGATAGAGTATTACAACTAAAATTAGTAGTACAGTGGTAAAACACTTCTTGATATGTGACAATATTCAGTTGTTTTTGCAAGGTGGATTAGCATTTTTAGACATTTCAGTGTTTTCATATGTATTGCTTAATTGTGCATGAGTAAAGGATGTCAATATGAGATACTGCAATCATCTGCTAACCTAAACCAGCATTATCTAATATACCGACAGTGTTTATTAACTGGATATTCCTCTTAATTCTTTCTTATGACAGCTGGTGTTATTGATGAGGATTACAGGGGAAACGTTGGCGTGGTGCTCTTCAACTTTGGCAAGGAGACTTTTGAAGGTAAGTGTTAAGCTCAGCAGAGCCTGTTTTCAGCCATCTGACTGAAAATGCAAAATTATTTTTTCTTTAAAAGTCCATGAAGAGTTAGAATTAGCTGACACCGTTATTTTTTTTGTTAAAATTAATGAAAACATGGAAAGTTAACGATGTCCTCTCAAGGAAACAGGAAAAAATTCCATTCCTAGCAAATTAGGCAGCATGGAAAAAAAAACCCAACCCAAACCCACCCAAGAAAACAACCAACCAAAACCAACCACACCAAAACAAACAAAAACCACCCCTGCTTAGCTAAGCTTTAGATTCATGAGCTGTACCGAGGTGCAACTTTGTATTAAGCTACTTTCTTGCTCTGGAAAAAAAATAATTATCTAGCTGAGCGGTATGTGAGATAAAAACTTCTCCAGGATCCTGGGAAACATGAGTAATAAAGATAGAATCTTCCCTTAATCATGCTGTCTTTCTGCAAACAGTGAATTTTAAGTGTCAGGACCCAGTTACAATATTGCCGGTGTTTTTGCAGCCTTTTCTGCAACTTCACAGCACAAGCTGCTTAGGAGAGTTCTGTGAACCAGATTGGGTACTAATCAGAAATTTTGTTTTCCTTTTATCAGTTCAGGTGATTGCCCCAGAGCAATCAGTTCCTGGGTCTAGTTCACAAAAGGAACCACGTTACATACAGACAGCTGTCTCCATCTCTGCACCATTTATGCTTAATGACACTAAGGATGCCACAACACGGAAGCAGGAAAGAGGGGAGATGCCTTGAGCTGGTGCTGCTGCTGAAACTGCACCTTAAAAGGACTAAGCACAAGTTTATCTTAGGCTGGATTTTTCTGGGGCCATTAGCATTTGCTCAACTAAGTTTCAAGTAACTGTTTACACTTTAGTACATTCTGATACTGTTGAAAGGGAATTGTCTAAATTTTGTGTTGACTGTTCACTTTTTTGGAAAGAACTAATAATGTCTTAACTTCATTGCAGTTAAAAAAGGGGACAGGATTGCCCAGCTCATCTGTGAACGTATTTGCTATCCCGAGCTAGAAGAAGTTCAAGTAAGTTGCCAGAAGAAAAATATTTCTGCTATTTTGGATAATCAATAGTTTAAGATAGTTGTATATAAGCTGAAATTTATGGTATAGACAAATACTTTGCTTTACAACTACTTTCAGTGTTAAAACTACATAGTAGCATTGCTACCTGAATAGAAATCGTGACACTTCATGCATCTATGTGGATTTTTACTTTTTTTAGTAGCTTTCAGAGTTAACGGGTACTTACGGAACACTTCAGTATATAACAGAAAACAGTTGTCTCACAATGTGTGATTTGTTTAAATTTTCGTTTAGTTTCTCAGTTATAGCTATTGGTATGAGTAAATGTACCTTCTATAATAGACAATATCTGTTGTATAGAAACAAAAGACAAGTTAAGACACTAAACCAATTTATCATAATTGATGTCTTTCAGACTCTAGATGATACAGAACGTGGCGAAGGTGGCTTTGGTTCTACTGGAAAGAACTGAAAACTTTGAATATGCTTTCTATATTTTTTTGTTATGCTATTTCTAAATTTTTGATTGAATTAGAAGTGGGATTTTGGAGTACATAGAAATATGTCTAAGTTTTATTCAGACTCTTCTGTTCTCCTGTCTACTTTTACAGGCAGTGAATTCATCTGCATTATGGTTCTGCATTAGTTGGTGAATTATTTTTTCTTTTTAGATGTTTGGTTCTCAGTAATAAAGAACTCATTGTTTATGTGCTGTTGTACTCTAATAAATTAAAGAGTAACTTAATGATTTGATTTTATTTTACTCACCTAACCTAAAACGGATGATTGTTCCCTTGCCAGTTTGTGCTACTCTTCTGGAAGCTCTTCCACATAGCTCAGTATTTCATGCTGATAGCCTATTTCATACAGAATCCGTGATAATACAGCTAATTGATAGAACTTCCCACTCTGACCCCTAAGTCAGAATAAGGTAAAGATATTTAATATTGCATCTTCTACAACCTGTCAAAATACCTGTGTTTCTGTTCAAAGCTAAAGTTCTGTCTTTGATCCTTAACTGATCCTCAAACAGCCAATTTTTCAGCTCTGTTAGAGAAGCAGACAATACACTGAGTGAAATAACACTTATCTCGAAATAACTTATATATAGTAAGTAAATAGTATGAAATATGCTGTTGAAATATTTGTTGACAAATTAATAAGTTACTGTATGGAAGAAAGATTTTGAATTATCGAAGCAGTGCATGAATTGTTTTTTTCAGTTCTGTTTTGACCAGTTAACATAGAACCCTTCTGGAATCTGTCCAGAACCCAATTGTTTCTTTAAGTGTGGGAATCTCTTAAATAACTCAAAAGCTTTCAGGTGAAAGAACATGCACACAAGAAAAGGAACAAAAAGGAAAGAATCTTGAGTATTTTGCCACTTTACAGAAAAGAATTAGAAAAAGGTGTGAGGCTCTCAAATACAGTTTTTTTCCCTGCAGCTCTCTCTATTCTCTTTTTAGATTTTCTTAGCTGAAGGGTCACAAGTATGAAATACTTGGCTTTAAGGAGTGTTTCAGCAATGGAAAGGTAGGTGTTTTTGTAGAGTAAGATGTTTCACAGCATTCTCCTCCTTGATAGTCTCAGATCATAATAGTCTTGTTGGTATTAGTTGTATGTCCTTGTCTAGGACTAACTATTTCTAGTGAAACAGGCCCAAAATACTGCACATTTAATACATCTTACCCCCTCTTCCCCAAGGAGCTGGAAAATAAAGTGTAATATGACAGCATTCAGATTCCTTCAACCGTAGGATAGTCATTGCATTGACTTGGCAATGCTGAAGCAGCAAGTACATTCATCTTTGGCTAGGGTAGAGGTCTTTCCCTCCATAAGCTTATATATGTTATATGCTTATCAGTTTTTTGGGTTTGGTTTGTTGGGGTTTTTTTCCTCACTACACCCTTATCACAACACTGTACTTGACATCCATAAACCCACATCTCCACACACAGGCTTACCACCCAAAAGCCGATTGTAAGCAAGAAGCACATCATACCAGTGAAGTTTTAAATGACTTGGAAAAGCTGATCTTGACACTGAGTTTTTTCTGTTCTATAACCTGCCAGAAGGGAACTTCCATTACCAAAGGTTACTCAAAGGTCTTAAAATAACTATGATCCTTTTGTATAAAGCTGTTTCCACTTGTTAGACTGTAAGTTTAGAGCAAGTTGCTCCTCTTGTCTTCCCTCCCCATCAAAAGCAAAATACCAGCAGGGGATGCACTGATGCAAGTGCTTTTTAAAAGATACTACAAGATGATCTCACTTGGAAGAGCAACCTACAAGGAAAAAGTTTTAAGTTTTGTTGATACTTATCATTTGTTGTACCTGTTGGAAACTGATCTAATTTCCATTTTTGAAAGCAATACTAATACTCCAGATTCTGAGATAAGAAGAAATAGAATTTGCTAGAAAAAGCACTCTCTCAGACATACGAGAAAGAAACATAAATTTACAAATCCATGCCTGCTGTTAAGTTCTCCACAAACAGACCTTATAGTGTCATCACCAAAAAAGGCTTACGTATTTTGAAAATTGGTATAGTTGAGTTCCTTTTCATAGTTTCTCAATACTTATCTAAAGAAGTATGTAATGAGTTGAAGATTGCTGCAAGGCTTTTCCCGGTAGGACCCTGGAAAAGTCTGTCTGCAACAATAGCAATGTTTCCAATCTCACCTCTACACTGAGTCCTCCCTGTGCATCAAACCATTGCACTAGGGTAACACATTCTGATAATTCCATTTATAGCGTTGGGATTTTGCTTCAACATGAGTAGCAAGTCTGTAGAAGACAAATACTTGTAATCAGGCAACAAGAGTTATGTACCTATGTACTGAAAGTTCTTAAGTCGATACTATTACAGAGCAGGGCCTGTATAAAAACAATTTTTTGTATTGGTAGCAAGTAGAGAATTCTTACAACAATATTTGTTACTCTCTTGTTCAAACCATGTTGCCTGCATCTCCCCTTCTTTTTTTTTATTTTTTAAGAAACTACTACAATTTCATTAATATGAAAAGCAATACCCTCCAAATTATTTTAATGTTCCCTTTTCCCATTATTAACCAGCTATGCTACAAAAATATTTTATCTTTGTATCTGGCAAAGAAACACAGGAGGCACAGAACAGTATCTGTTGCGGAAGCCGTTTTTCACCTTCACCCGGCTCTTACTCATAAAATTCACCCTCTCCCTGTTACCAAGGGGAAGAAGATAGACCGGCAATTCTTCAGCAAGGTTTAAATTTCCCTCCTTATAATGGTAACATCTTAAGATTTAATTAGTACATTTGATCCCGCTTTAAACAAAAATCAAAACGTTTAAGAATTTTCATATTAGCAAAAGGAGAAGACTGCAAAACATGTTGATCTTGTTTGTTACTCTAGCTGCCTACATTAACTAGTTGTAAATAAGTTTGTAATTTAATGAAAAACTGGCCAAGCATGTCATTGACTGAACAACATCCTTGAGGGAGTAACCCCATGAGCAGCTAGACACTAACATGGATAGGTCTTACGTCCATCTAGACAGATTCATGTCTCCAGGACCTGTCACTGAGGTGTGGTCCCCAGGGCTCACTATAGGCATGAAATTGAGGAGAGGTAAAGAAGCAAATCAAGTCCAAAGTGTGCTATTTGCAAAAAAATGAAATGAAAATTACATTACGTAAAAATTATGTTGGACTGCTCTCCGTTACCACTGAACAGGTTCAGACAAAGCTCTTTAAGTTTAGACTGTCAACTAGTATTGTAGAAGGGACATGTTGTCTCCAAGAGGAGTTAACTTAAGCTTGGGGAATGATTTTGTTGAACAGCCTCTGTGTAAAAGGAACATGGAGCTTTTATAATGGAAAATAATTTGTTGGGAGTTCTCATCTACAGCAGAAAATGGCTTTTTCCTGCAGGGAAAGGAAAAGGACATTACTAACTAATAATCTGCCTCCTTTCTTTTAGAAATGGATTTGATTTGTTATAAATAGAAGAGAAAACCTGACCTTCAGCCCCAGGTAAATTTGGATGAGAACGCTAACTTTTGAATTCAGATGCTTGGCTCCAGATTCCCTCCCATTGTTTGGGTTCTATTTTGAGATCTGAAAGGGTTCTATTTCCTAATTTGTAGTGAAACACATATGAATGACAGGTTATATTCCCTTACTAAGGCAGAAGCTGATGAGGGTCTTGAAGGAACAGGTGATCATTAGACAATTTGTGCTATTTGAACTCTCCGCTTACGGACAAAAATCTTAAAAGAAAGATTATGGTAATGATACCATGGATCTTTAGTCCTTTTCTTGGTTCCCTGAAGTATTAACCTAGTCTTTAATGGCTGTGAATTTAGCACTGCTTCCTCAGTTCAGCTACTACATAGTCTGTGGCATGTTAAGAACTTTTTGGATCTATTTGATGTTTTTTAGTACATCAGCCACTAGATGGCACTTGAAGTTTGCTTTCTTTTCCACTATTTTTTCCAGAGGTATTTTTCAAAGAACTGTTCATCTATAATTAAGAGTTGATGACTCCCATTGGGACTATGCTGGCGGAAAGCAAGATGCAGCAATATTTGAGTGAAAGCAGGCAAAAGTATAACCATTAAAGAGGGAACAATGACTATAATTTAAATAAGATTTGGGTGGTTGCAGTGTTTGCATAATCCCTCCTGGCATGCAAGAGCGCTAGAGAAGCCTGTGGCTTTGCTCTCCTGCTGTGTTTCAACAAAAATGGAAAATTGTAATGAACAGCAACATTTTTCCTATCTTTCATATTCGCTCTCTTCTCACTCCCCCTTCCTCCATTCCTTTAAGTGGAATGCAGTCTACTTAAGGATTGCATTGTAATGAAAGTATAGCTTGGTAAACTTTGCATTGGATTCTTCAAATCAGATGCCTCTTGCTGCAAGTTCAGGACATAAATTAAAACTTATTTAATATGTGTTAACCCAGTAGCGGCAGGTGACTCATAGTAACCTGAATTAGGTGAATTTTTATGAAGGTTCCCTAGTTTCTTTATTGGTTGCTACTCCTGTAATAGCATAGTCCAGTGCTCTTGTATTTGTTTTCCCTCCCTTCCCCCCTTCTATTTTTTTTTTTTTTAAATAACTATCATTGTACTTTGGCTTAAAGATGGTTAAATAAATTTCGGTATTAAGTAAACTTCTATGACCCTGCCTATTTCCTGTCCTGTCAAACCTTTCCTTGTAAGAATAACAGTGTCCTTTTATTTGGTGGAGTGTAGCATGATGTTTTTGGCAGGCCCAACATTTTTGACTTGCATAAATTTGTGACCTCAAGTGCAAGAAAAGTGAATGCTTGCTTCAGTGCCTCATGGTTTCTGCCTAAAAAGAAAAGTGTCCACATCACTAACCATTACAATTTCTGAAGGAAAATTATCAGCACACTTATTCCACCTGATTGCACATGACTGCACTTCCAAAGAAAAGAATCATAAATAAAAATAAGTATTTTGCACCTAGTTATGTAAGGCACCAAAAGTCTGAAAATATAGGGCAGACTGTACTCCTTACGGGTTTCTAGAATTGGCACAAATGGCACTTCCCTTGCTAACAGCTATTTGGCAATCTCTGCGGCAGCAAGGATGTGATTCTGCAAAGTGTAAATTTGGGTCTGCTGCTGGGAAAAGAATGTCACATTGCATGGTTAAAGGTTGCAGGATCAGGTCTGAAGTGAATTAATGTAATTATTTTCCGAAACTTTCCCTCCATTAACTGTGTGGTTATTTAGCTCTTTACCACTGAAGCGATGCTTTCCCCTGCTCTGTTAGAACACGGCAAGAAAACCTTTTACCCTGCCAAGTCTGAAAACCTGACAGATTAGTTTTATAATTTGAGAGCCCTCATCCAAAAAGTAACTACTGTATTTTAATATGTAAAATATGCTTAAATAAACATATGTGAGCTGTATATGCACACTTACTTGTTTCCCCTTAGACTTTGATGGTTTTTTCATTATGTCACAAAAATGTAGTATTAATCATTGGCTTTTTAGGAAACATTCATATAGTAAATTCTGTAACAGAAATAAGAGTTTGCTATCAACTAATATTTCCTGTAGCCTTAACATGTAAAGCTGACATCCTTGAACTGAAGAAAGTTATCTTTTGACTACTGTTGATTCCAGCAAAGGAATTTGTTTTGTTTTGTAAAAGGAAAAAGAAAAAACAGTCATGAATGTAGTTTCTTTGGCCAGATTCTTTTAACATGAGTGTTTTGTGGTTTATGGATTCCTAGCCCGAAAGGTTGTCTTCGAGTGTCCAAGACAAAATAACTATGTGTCCTAGTTGGAAGAAAACTTCCCCTTTCCTTTGCAGCTAAGGGGATTGTGCCATGTCTAGCGAGCACGGCAGTGGGTCTCCAGCACTGCCTCACTAACACACCCCAGTCCTGACCACAGCCTTCCTGCCTGCACGAGCTTTGCTCTCCCATCACTGCCAAATTGCAGGTATCTTCCTCAGGGTGCAGGGCAGCATCAAGGAATTGATCCCATTTGTCAGGTTTTCACAGCAGCAAACACAAAACAACAGTCTCGTTTTCCTATGCTTCCATGTAGAAGCTACTTAGGGCAGCGAGGCAAACTGTCAGCATTACAGGTAAATCAAGCCAATAATATTGTAGCAATACATAGGCTGGCAGCAGTCAAAGAAGAGTTAGAGGAAAAAGTATTATATTTCAGTTCTGTTCTTACCTTTCTTCTCAACTTGCATTAAGGCATTAGCAATGTGAGAAAACTGAAAAAGGAGTTGTGGAAATGGCAGGAAATCATGGATCCAGTGACAGAGAACTCATTGCCCTCCCTAGACGTGAAAAAAATGAGACAACTGAGTCAGAATGGACTGAGAGCTCCCACTTCATCCTCTTGGTGAGTTTTTTTTGGATTTGGGGTGGGTTGTATTGTTTTGGTTGGTTTTATTTGTTTATATTAATCATATCGATTAAACTACTAAAAGTTGTCCAGGAAAAACTGGATAAAGCTCACTGCCTGGGAGGCTGCTACAAAGGGAAAAGCCAAACTGCTGCTCTAGGGAGGCAGCAAGATACTGGTTTTTTTTTTTGTCAGAACATCATTCCTCACCCAAGTGCAGCACTGTACATCTTGTTATCAGTTTCTAGCTAAGAGAGGCTTTAAAAGCAGCTTTAAAGAGGGCTTCACATTTCGTGAAGCACGACATATGTTGTGTCCTGTCCCAGGTCATCTGCACAGAGCCTCCAGACTGCTGTACATAGCTTTCCCAAATGCCAGCTGAGTAAGACTAATAGTCAAAACAGGCAAGCTTTCACCATTGTATATTGAGCAGGCTGGAAGTCTGCTGTGTAGGAAAAGTAGCCTCTGTTTGCACTTTTTATTTGGATGACCTTCTAGATGCTTAGCATTTATGGGACAGCCTAAACTGAGCAGATCACAGCTGAGGCACTTCTGAGAAGTTTGGTTCCTACAACGGGATTCTGGATTTTTCAGTCCTGCATGTTCCTGCTTGCCAACAGGACCTACATTTTTACTTTTAAATCTTTAAAACTGTGAAAGCCTACATTAGTAACAAAGGAACTAATTTGACTCCACCTCTGTCCCCTTACTCCTCAAGTTTGCTATTTAAATGTTCAGACCATGTGTTGAAGACATGGCTATGTATATATGAAAGCATGCAAATGATCACTGATGCCAGGATTGCATGCAAGCTAAATGAAAAATTGTTACTCATTTGCAATTATTCCAAGAAATTTTGAGTAGCTGCCAAAATAATAGAACAGCTGGATGAGGAGAGGGACAGGGTCTGTTTAAGCTGGCACTGAGGCTAAAGAAATTAATGGAAAGCCATGGTTGTCTGGAAGAGTCAACTTTATTCCAGTGTTGGGCTGGTGTGCAACACCACGCACTGATGAAGCGGCATGCTAGCAACACCTGCCCTGCAAATGGGTTACTCCTCCAGCTTCCATTATATTTGAGCTGTTGGAGGACTGCAAGTGCCTCTAGAGCCACAGATCAGCAAAAATAATGCAAGATTGAAAACAGGGCTGTGGTGGGATTGTTAATCGTGACACTACCTTGTTGGTACTAACCCAGGGTAGGAATGAAACTGGGGTTTATTACAAGTATCATGACTGAGCAAATAGAGTAGATATGGAGAAAGCTAAGGTTTAACTTGTTTCTTATGATCACTTAGGGTCTCCCTGGATAGCAACTTTTCCCCCCATGCTTTTGCTTATTGAGCTCTGCTTTCTGGTTTGTCAAACTTTCATTTTCCAGGTGTGCCATCAGCTACAGGCAGCGGTAGGAGTGTTTAAATAGTTGATTCATGTGAAACTTGCTCACTTCTAACGAACAGTACAGAAATAATTAAGCTCTATTTAACTGGTGCAAAGGAAAAGTGCTTACAAATGAGGCATTAGAACCAAAATGAGACCTAAGAGCAAAACTCCTGGTTTAATACTCTAAAGCATATGCCAATAGCCCAGGGAAAACCCTTTTATTACAACTCCCTCATAAGTCTATTAAGTTGCCTCTTCTACTGCTGCCTTATGATAACATATATTCCATAGTCTTGCTGGCCTGTGCATGTTCCTAAAGTCTGTGCTGTTGCTGGCAAAGCTTAATTATATTCCTACATTACACAGAGCTCTGTGCAAATGCTAAACAAAAGAAAATGACATCCAACCGCTAACAAAGCTGTGTTGGGTATTCAGATTTCTCCCTTTCCCCACAGCCAAAGCGGCAGTCAGACGAAGGCTTCTTCTGAATCCTTGCTCATTATGTAAAGCACAACTCATTCAATCACAAAATGGTACTAATTATGGCCTTCCATAGCTCTACAACTAATATTTTTAAAGTTATCCTGCATAACTGCATGCTAAATATATTGTTCAGTGGCTGAGAATTGTGAAACTGATACAGCCCTCATCAGAATGCCAAAGGTACTGGCATTACTTTAAAACTATCTCCATAGTCAACTTCAACAGTTTATATGCACATAGATCTTCAACAAAAGTCAGAGGATTACATGTTTTAATAACTATGGAAGTATTTTACTCCCTCTGAAAAAAATAATTGGATTCATGTTTGTTAATGCCCAATACCCAAGGTCACGTTCATATATTTGGCTAGAAGCATCTCCTTGAAAGAGATCAAGATGCCAGAAAGTTAGGATTGATCAAGAGTAGGTGCCCAAGGGATTCGAATGAAAACATTTGGAAGTCTTAAATCAATAACTGTCAAGAGTCCCCTATCTATAAATGCAGTTGGTTTTAGTAAACATCTGTTGAGTGTTTTTAATTCACCTAAAGAAATATGTTGGAATTAATTTTTATGGGTTTCTGGGACATCAGATCACTAATTGCCAAAGAACTTTGGCACAACTGAAAGGAGTAAGAGTCAGACAGAACACTTCAAACACTACTTAGGGCAAATTCTGAATGTTTGCCGAGTGAAACGCAGTTTTCAGGGTTTGTGCACTACTCACTACTGAAAGATGACAAAATCTGTCTAAGGAATAATTACTGAAAGAGACAGCTGTGGGGTGGGACACACTGTTAGCCTCATATGATCCGTATACAAAAGTGATTAATATAGAATTGCATCTGAGATACAGTATAGTCATAAGAGTCAGGGTCCTTCTCTCAGAGTTTCTTTTGTCCGTTAAAATGAAACTTAGAATGCTTCTGTTATTTCACAGACTCAAAGTTATTCCTAAGGGCAAGAACTAGTCAGCTATGTCATAGTCTCCCCTGGGAAGCTGTGGAAACCCCTTTGGCCTGATGCAGACAAAGAAGGGAAAAAGCACACCACAGAGAACAATCCTGCATTGGCTGATGGGTTGAGCAGATGACCTAACGGGTCTTTTCCATCTATAATTTTATTCTGTGGCTTTGATGCTGAAGGCCCTGTTGACATCCACAGTGCTGTTGCTTTCCTGGAAGCTTTAATAAAGATCTGGTTTGGAACTCAGAATATCTAACACCACTGAGTAAATAACTCTAGGATGGGGCGACAGGCAACAAGAATGCCAATGGAAGCATGACCCATTATGCTAGTTGGGTTTAGTCCGGCCCTTAACACCAGGATTCCCTGAAACACTTGCATCAATATACAGTAACTGCAATGGATGTCAGCATGCTGCTGACTTCATTGCAGAAGAAATACAGTGCATAACCACTTACTGTACTGTTTACCCAAGATATTGTTTGGATTTATAAGCTCCCGTGCCTGGCCTAGCCTGAAGACATTGGTTTATTAGGAGATGCAGGCATTAATCTAGACTCCTCAGTCAGCAACAAATGTGTCAGTATTTCTTCTCTATTCTTCACCTAGTCTGCTAATATCAGAAGCTTACTTCATCTTTGCTACAGCACATCCTTATGTTAAGATTGGTACAAGCTCACAAGAGCCACTTTGTCACATTTATTCTTCAAAGAACAGACTTTCTACTTTATTCTGTTGCCACTGAAGTTACTTCTGGGGCAAACACAATTCTAGTTATACCTCAAAGTACAGCAGGAAGATTCACAATCTTTCTTGTCATTTAAAACTTGGGCTTGATTCTCCATGTGAGATATAGCGGTAGCCTCTAGGGCAGAACCTGTTTGTGAACAGTTTCTGTTGGTCCGTAGCTAGCACTCAGGTTTCGAACAGTTTGCAAAGTCTGAAGATATTTTGCCAATACAGTAACTAAATGAAACATGGTAGAATGTAGCCTACAGCAACCCTGATCCAAATCGAGAAATCTAGCCTGCGGAGGCACAGTGGTACCAGAGGAATATTCTGACTCAGCTGGAGCAACTTCTCAGATCTGAAAGAAACTTTGCCCAGTGGGAACTCACAGCAGGTCACAGCTCTGTTTCTCATGAGGTTGGCTACATCTGTTCCCTTTTATGCAAGAGAAACACTTCATTAGGGCCCTACGTAACCTTCTGTTGGGCAATACTGGGCACTCCTGGTTTCATCAAATGATGAATCAGTGGGTCCCATTATTGCTTCATACCTCATACAGTAAAGTTTTGGGTGGGTTCTTGGACAAAAATCTTGGCTCTGAAATAAATGTTTGATACAATAGCCTTGGACACAGACATACAATAACTCAAACACTTCTTGCAAAGTGTATGTGTTTACTTACATCAATAACCATAAAATTAAAACCATCTCTTTTGCTATTGTATAAAATAAGAAAAAACCTCCAACACCATTATATTGCTTGGTATTCAGGGACAGCCACACACACAGACACACCCCTCTATGTGGCTCAGGAAGGTGTCTTAGATTCCAGACCTTTCCATCTGCTGCAGAAAGGTCCCGTAGCTTCTCCAGAGCTGAAAGTTGACTGTAAGGGGTCTACACAGGCCACTATCCCTGGTCTTTAGTAAATCAAACCACACAAGTATGTGAGGCAGAGCAGAATCTGGCACTTAGTAACAATTAACTTGCTATTTTTAAAAGCCATGTTGGTATCTTTTTGTATGTTTCTTATGACTTCAGCAGATTATTACTTGGCTCTATCATAATCCAGTTTTCTCTCTAATTTCCAAAGTATATTTGAAGTCTGAATGGATTAAAAAGCATGAAGAAGCACTAGGCTGCTGTGCAATTACTGAAGGTAGCTGCAATTCTAAAAAGTACAGTGGGAGACTTTCTGCTAGAATCAGTGGCATTCAGACTGGAATTTAACAACAAAACTATTTTTAGAGTGAACGGAGAGAAATACTTGGAGTCTTAGGTCCTCAGATGTCATCCCTCCCCTTCCTTCAGTCTGGGCTGACAGGGGGATGTTTGGCTCAGAATCTGGTAGTTACCCTTATCCAGCGGTAGACTAAATCCAGCACAAGTGTAAGTGGACACCAGGACCAAGACTTGCTTCTGCCACAAGTCAGGATTAGTTTAATTCCCTCATTATCCCACAACAATGAAATAATCTTTTCCAGTTACCTATACTGGGTCCTGTAAAACTTTTAAGCATGGAGTTGAAGGTACAGATGAGGACGTTTGGTCAGCACAAATTCCACTCATTTATCATGTCCAAACTTAAAACAGTTATTAGTAAAAGAGGTAATTGAACATAGTGTCGACTGAAAGCCTGTTTAACCGATCAGTCTCTCACCATAGAGGAAAGTTCTTGGTGGAGAAATAGTTCTGTTTGTTCCCATTCTTACCTTAATGTAATATTTCTGCTATATTTTGTCCTCCAGAAATGCACTGGGGACTGTGGCATTGCAGCTTTGTCTCTGCTCAGTGCCTCACACAGATGACACACCCTAGCAGCACTGGGCCTGAGCTTGAGAACATCAGCCTGTTCCAAAAACCAGAGTTCCCACATAACTACATAATTCGCTGCTATCGAGTTACTGGGCTAGCCACAAATTGACTAATGTAATACTCACTGAGGATCAGGAGGTTTTAGCATGAGTGTTTAATTTCCAGGAGAGGGTGATTTGTCCTTGAGTATCACAAACACTTTAATTATCAACACACAAATAAGTACTAAATCCCCATCTGGCAAACACGCATGATACAAAAAGAAGAGAGAATCTGCAACCTTTAACTTGCAGTGATGCACCCAGACATCAGGGCCCTCTGAAATCTGGCAGTGAAACCCACAGCACTGGTGCTTCCCTCACTGTGGGGAACGGGCCAGGGGCAGGAGAGCTGGGACTCGGCACCGCAGAGCGTTGCTTGCCTTAGTGTGACTGAGGAGTATCATTCTCAGGTGGGATATCACTCCCTCTCACTTGGTGTTTTCAGCCCATAAACCAAACAGTATTAGCGATCGAGAGGAATTCCTCTCCCCCCCCATGCCTCACTGATAAAATGAAGATTTTTTCTGAGAAATAATATCAGTCTTAGAAAATCAGATTAGTCTTTTCTAAGGTGGGAGGGTCTTTTGAATTGCTCCTTGAACTTCAGCTTTGCATTACTCGTTGCTTATTTCTCAGTCTTTTAGCAACCAAACTGGTTCATAACGTGCAAAGAAAGACTTTGCTACAGCTATAACAACAGCTTAGACTAGACAAAAGCAGAACCTACTTACATCTTCTTCAGTAGCTCAAAATCCTGAACACACTGATCATGTTTTCTTCATCCAACCAGCTTAACGATACTACAAATCCTCAGAAAGCAAGAGGATGGGAACAGGCTGTAATTATTGGCTGCAGATGTTTACACCAACCAGTCTCCTGCTAACTACCTTTAATTGCCTGTGTGCTCCAGCACAGGAGAGCCACATAAACATTTGCAGCTGTTAACAGCCATTTCTTGCTTATGCAATTTCCCAAGGTTATATAAAGATTTTTTTGTACCAAGCAGGAAAGATTTGCACTACAGAATTTTAAAAACAACCTTTAGGTATCAAACGGAATATAACAGACAAATGACTGCAAAATAAAGGACAGTCTGAGTTCATTGATTGGAAACTCGCAGGGAGAGTTCATTGAAAGTCCGCCCACCCTCTGCTAGGGCTGTTAATCCTCTTGGTAACACTCTGCTTTCTGAAAGAGGCTTCTAAATGTTAAACCATAAAATCTAAGCTAGGAAGTTATTTTACAGTAGGTTGTCCTTCTCTGGATACTGCAATACCAGCAATCTTTCTTAATTTTTGATTTGCATAGTAATCAGTGAAGAGTTTAGCCCTAACAGTTAGATCTCCAGCTAGCTGTTGTATGCCTTATATTATCTTATTAATCTGACTGTTTATCATAATTCCATCTAGAATGACTTTATTCAGCCTACAACTACAATTGATTTTAGTGGCATCTGTAAAGAAATTAATTAATCTTGGAAGAGGCAATTTTTTAACACCACTGGACAAAGATAATTTTATTGCTCAAGATCAGTAAACAAACACATTCAGCTTCCCAGATTGGGATGACAGGACCACAAGGGTTACACGTACTTCCTGTGGTCTTCATAGAATATGTTTCTTTCTAGTTAACCCCTCACTATCTCCCAATTTCCAATTACCTCTAGGCTTCAGAGCTACCAGCAAGGTCTATTTCATACAGCTGCTCAAAATAAACCATTTAATTATTATTTGAGCTCTTCAAGCTCCAAGTGCCATAAGCACAGCTCACCCTTTTATACCCATGCATGTGGCATCTGTAGATGTTAGATGTTTTCTGTCTTAATACCCTGAAGATCAGGTGAGATTAGAAAGTCAAATCAGGTCCTAGAGCAGATTGCAGACTCAGGGTCTCTTCCTGCCAGCTCTGCAAAGGAGAAGCAGCACGTGCCTTTTGTTTGGTGCTTATAGTAGACCACGCAGTACTGAGAGTTAATAGATCAGTTTATATTTCTGTCCTTCCTGAAAAGAAATTTGGCTTATGCCACCTGCTTCTTCTGACGTGAAGGGACCGGGTGCTATGGAAGACAATGAAGGAGTTCACATGACGTACTTGTGGGCACCATTTCATTCCCTAGAGGAACACTTCTGATGCCATGTAACGTCAGGAAGCAGTCTGTGAAATGACTGTAAAGAGCAGAAAGAAACTCTGTGCATTCAAAGGAGGAAAAGGAGAAATAAAAATAATAGATTGATTTTTCAGAGTCCAACGTGAGATGTATTTGGCTCTAAGTGAAAACCTGTCTGGTCAGCACAAGGTGGTTGAAGGATTCTTTTTTCTTTTTAAAGAGACATTTACAGCACTTAAGGTTAAAGAAAAAAAAATAAAAAAGGAACACTTGTAATTAGCATCTGTAATAAGAGGGAGGAATGGAAAGGAACCCCTCATACAGCATTGACTGAAATTGTTTTAAGTGCTGTACAGCTGAACTTTTTCACAGCAACTATGAGCCATGAGATAACTCCAATACTCACAGTTGCTTTCTTTGTGCAGGTACCTAAATCTCTTCTAGTGAAAGTGCAAAGCCACTGGTCAGCTTCAGCCACACCAAACCAAGAGGTAAATGTCTAACAGCTGCTGAGCTCATGTGCGTCTTCCAGGAAAGCAGGCAGCGAAGGAGAGGCTGGATCCATTGCCACCCAAAGGAAAGGATGGAGCACGAGCTTCACCTGCATTAGACTGCAGCAAATGGTAAGGAGCTGCTATCAATGCTCTGCCCACATGGGGACTAAACCTGACTGAACCTCAGCTGTTTCTAGACATCAAAAAAAATCCACATACAAACCATGCATTTAGGGTGCCAGACTGCTCTTATTTCAGATTTGAACTCCCAACCCAATATCAATGTTGAAAGAGCTCCATATATCAGAAACCCCACAGCATAGCTTACAGATGACGTCAGCTGTGATCAGTGGGAGGGCATCTCTAAAGTAGCTGTTAAAGAAAAAAAGTTGCTTCAATCAAAAAATGGAGAACACTTTTTGGTCCACTTAGCAAATGGTAAGGTATGGGAAAGTTGGCAAAAAAAGAAGAAACCACTGAAATAGCTGTTAAATAACAGCAATTAACTTCCTTAGCTGTTTTCAGGAATAAGATTCTGATCTTACTTGTTCATTTACTCAGGTATATGGGAAAATATTGTCACCAGGGGTCATATGTGCTGGGGTGATGGGAAAGTGTACGAGCAGGAAGCAATTATATGGTTGTAAAAGAGTTGGACAGAATACGACATAATGCGCCAGGTCCAGCTAATGAACCTGCCTGAATTTATAGATGGATAAAAGATGTTAAGTTATGGGTCATTTGAGTTCTCAAGTGACAGGTCAGATCTGTGGAGTGGCAAGCATAGCATCATTACTGAAATAAGCGTTGGCAAGTATTATGAGTCTGCCCTTATGTTTAATAACATTTAATTTTATAAGCGGTTCTGGATGATATCAAGTAGCTGTTCAGTCAATTAAACGCACACAGAGAAGTGACTATGGAGGCTGGATTACTGGCACAGGGTCAAGGCACTCCTGGACGGGTGGGACATCTCTCCATCCATAGAAATTTTTATTTGTTTGTTACTTGTGCTTTGGCCCTCTGAGAGCTTAGGGCAAAACTCTACTGACCTATAAAGTTCTGCTTTTGTGCCAAAGCGTCTCCGTCAGCCACTTCAGCTGCACGATACCTGTCTCACACCCAGGCCTGTCGGTGTTGCCAAAGTGATATTCTCAGCACATCTGTCTATGCAGGACCTGGGCTCGGCTGAGGGAGCACCAGGGCTCTTCTCTGTTCTCTGCTTTCCTTTCCCCCAGTGGAGCTGTGGATGGCCGTGCTGGGCATGGGTGAGGTCCCAGGGGCACTTTGTGGATTCAGGGCAAAATCTTGTTCCAGTGAAATCAATGGGAGTTTTGCTGTTGACTTTGGTGGGGGCCAAATTTCATTCATAGAGCGTTGACTATTATAATAGACTTCCCAGCCCCGCAGGCAGCCCATGCAGAAGTGTAATAGATCTACACTCTTGCTTCTAGAAATGAGTCCCCTGGCTCAGGCCGAGGTCTGCAGAGAGCAGTTTTTCTGGGCCAAGCCCTTTATCCAGGAAATTTACCACCTGGTATTCCACCGTTCACCTGGGGCCGAGCTGGGCTGACTTGTGCCCCCGCCACGGGAGGACGGGCACGTGTGCCATCCAGCTCTGGGAAAAGCCAAAAACCCCACGGAGGTGTGCCCTGGGTGGTTCTGCATCACAGTGAGCTGATCCCTCGAGCAATAGCAGCAAGGGTGGACTTCCCCAGCTTGCACCATGGCCAAGCTGGCCCTCAGCAGCCTTGGCACAGAGAGGGCACAAGCCACTGGCAAGGAAAGGGAATGGAGTCTGGCTCGTTATGGGGCAGGGAAACTGCTGCAGCAGCCAGCTCTGACCCCATGCCACAGCTGCAGGGAGGGCTGTGGTCCGAGTGCCCCCTGCCATCTGTGCTGCCCCGGTACCATGTTCACTTTATTTGAAAAGAAAAAAGAAGGGGAGAGGGGGAATCCTGCTCCATTGTCCTACTGCAAGTGGAAAAGGGCTGAAGTAATTCAAACCAAACTCAGAACAGAAACTCCTCCCAGGCGGAGACATTTTTCTGTCAAGTTTCAGCCCTGGGAGAATTTTTACAGCTGAGCAATAAACTCTTGAAACAGAGGTTAAGGGCCTCGCGAGCTCCAGGCTTCTAATACAAGGAGCAGCACAGAGCCACGGGCACTCTTTAATCTGCAGGAATGTGTCAGGCTGCCGGGAAGCTGGAGGTACTGGGGGAAGGAGAGGGTTAATCACCACAGTTCCCCAACAAACATTTCCTAATATTGTCACTTTTTACCCACAAGTTACAATTTCTCTGTTACTATAGAGGCAAGATGTTGATACTGGATTCATTTTCTGGGTTTTATTCCTTTTTGTCATTTTTCCCATGAACTAATAAGCCACAGTGGATTTGAAAGTATGAGCAAATGTGAACACCATACAAAGCACTTTTATGTTCTATTGACATTTTCTTCCCACCCTAATAATTTAGAGCTGGTAACATAAAAAAAAAAAAATCAAGATGATCATACTTCCCATCACTTTCATTTCCCAAGTTTATGAAGGAAGAATCATGAGTAATTTCCCATAGTTATTGTTTGCAGCACAACACATGGTCTCAATTACTGGGATAAGAAACATAGAGAGGGTATTGGTGAGGATAAATGATTTATCTGTGCATTTCATTCAAAATTCATTTTCCATGCTATAGTTTATATCACTATGATCAACCATCATCTTTCTTATTTCACTTTATAAACACAATCCAACTATTCTGAGCAGGACCCTGGGTCATGAGAGATCAATTTGCTGATATATTTTTGGAGCAGTGAAGCATATACAGCGTGATCCTCCACCAAACCTACTTGCTGCTGAAGGTATCTACCCAAGAAGGGGAGATCTGGACAAATCTAGACTAATAGAACATAAAATAACTCTTGGCTTTCACTTTTTTTTTCTCATTTCCAAGGAAGGAAAAAGGGGCAGCAACTAGTATCGGGATCCATGCCCACATAGAACATAATTCTGTGCATTAATATGTATTTTCTGTCTGGCTGCTGGAGGTACTTCACTTGCCTTCACACTGCTGTTGCCTTGCAAATGCCATTTCTGTGTTAATGAAAGGACTGGCTGCAGGCCCGTAGCTGATCTCCCTGCGTGTGAGCTCTGGCTCCAGAGCAGCTGTACAAAGCCTGGTGGTACTTTGCTCCTTCTGCACAAGTAGCAGAGAAGTACCACCAACACGTGACTGTGCTGAACCGGCGTGTGCTGTAAAGCAGCAGCTTTAGCTCAGATCACAGCAGCTCAGACGTGGCAGAAGGGCTAGTTATTACTCTGGGACTTTGTTGTTGGGGAAGATTTGAAGAGGGTGCTACTGCCCAGCTGGGACAGGCTGGTGGCACCACTGAGACTCAAAGCAAATGGAGTTTGGTTGCTTGCAGATTTTGTAGGGATAGGGGCTCAGCTGACAGCAAAATCAGCATTTCTTTCCCTTTTGCCCTGCCTTCCCAGCTGGTGCTCAAAGCACAACGTTCAGCTGCTTCTCTCCTAGGACTGTTCCTGGTTAGAGATCATGCAGGACATGAGGTACTTGATACTTAGGGGGCTGGTGGAGAGGTCCCCCTGCCTAAATCCTTTACCAATTCTCTATTTTTTTAAAGAGTTCCGGGCTGGTCTGTGGGGAACTCAAGACTGTGCTGTTTGTTAGCACAAATGAGCCCAACACAAATAATTGGTCTTTTTCACCAGAGGATTGTGCAACTCCTGCCAGACTTGGCCTTCAACCTGGGCCTGGTGGTCACGCTGGGACCCACAATTTCCTCCCATGTTTTTATCTGTGCTTACACTGTGGAGCAGAAAACACGCTTGTTCCCAGCATATTTTGGGATATTGGAGTGCGTAGCAGGCATATGTATGGGTGACAACACAGTCTTCAATAAATTCAATCTCCTAAATGACTTAATCTAATTATGGGGCAAATGCATAATGGGCAAGTTCATACAGAGCTGGCTTTATTGAAGAGTGAGCTTTTGAAATACAGTTCTGCTTGCTGGTATGCAGCATCTTGTCTTTGCTCTGGAAACATGTGTAGGAGATAGATTTCAGCCTTATTCTTCTCCCTTTCTTTTCATTGCTGAGTGCCACTTCCAGTCTCAATCCATTCAACACAGACATGATACGTGATTTAGAAATATAGACCAGGTCTCCTCAGGACCTCTGCTCATCCCTCACCCAGACTTTGCCATGCCATACAGCAGCTCTCATGACCCGAGTCTCCATTTGGGATTCTCTAGCTCTGGCCTTGTGGTGTGTCATGCCACAGTTGTGCCCTGAGAGCAGAAACCATGGCTGGTCTCACACGTGGCAGCATCTCACCTGTGGTGCTTTGATGTAAGGGCTCTACTAACAGATAGGGGATCTTGGAGCTTTACATCCTTTGTCGTGGTGCTTCTCCCCAGTGCTGGGAGGACATGGAGATCTTGAAAAAGTGCTGGGACATCTTTTACAGGAGCAGATTTGAAAACTGGAGGCAAAAAACAGATAGTGAAAAGCTTTCAGTGAAGGGGCTTTATGCCTTTGGCAACTACAACTTAAACATGTGGAATGGGAAATCTGTTAAATTCTTTCTTGGTTGGTTACCTTTTTTTTTAAATTCAGTAAATGAGTAATTGTCTTTAAGGTCTTATTAGCCTGCACTCGGTACTTGCTAAGGTCTTATAATAATCTGGTGCTGACAGGCCTTGGGGTTTTTTCTGTCTGGTTCATTTGGTAACTTCTTACCAGCCAAAGTGCTATGGGCATCTTTACAGCCCTTCTTGAAGTGCTGGTTGGCTCAGGAATGTCAGCTGATGGGGAAGGCTTTGCATTAAGGCCAGTAGTGCTGTGGAGCTGGCTATCGTGAGGGCAGATGGATGTTGATTCATGTCAAAAAGGCTTTTGAGCAGCCGCCTGGCAGGGCCAGGGCTGCCGAGTCGCTCATTCCCTTTCTCCTCTCTCCCAGTTTCCTGTTGTTTCAGCTTTGCTGTGATGTGAACACAGACTGACAGTGCGGTTCCCTTCGTATTCCTTGTCTGGTCGGCGCTGGCACCTTCCTCCTCTCTTCCTGCCTGTCCCTCCTATCACGTGTTTCGCAAAGCAGCAGAAAGTTGTGCTATCACCTTCTTCTCTGGACTCAGCACTTATATTCCCAGTTCAGCTGTTCATATTTTGCCTGATAGTCGAAGCCAGCTCCTGCTCAAATATTTTCCATCTACAGTTTATGTTTGGCGCAAAAAGAATCTCATGATCAAAGGGTTTAATGATGATATATTTTTTTTTATTTAAAAAGACAAGTTTATGTCTGGAGATCCCCTTAAAGTGCCTGAATGAATCTAAAGAAATCTTCATGAGAAGTGTTTTCAGCTTTTTTCCGTCTTTAAGGTATCTGTGCTGAGCTGGCATCACTGGCAAGCTGAGAGCCATAACCCTGTTGGGCACCTCTAGGCTGGAGAACCGGCACCACATCGCTCTGAATCTCAGCAATTCAGGTAAGAAACTCCATTTCTCCATCATGTGCTTGGACGTGAGCCCTACTTAAATGCAACGTGGGGATGAGGCCCATGGGTCTTGTTCCTTAGCTGAGTTTACTCCTCAAAATGCAAACATGCAGTATGGACTGGGTCTTTGTCACATAAAGCCAAATCTGAAGTCAATGCAATCCAGACATGCAACTTCAGATTAAGAGTTTGGAGAAAGCTTAATTATTTGGAAGATTTACTAGGGCAGCACAAGCCATGTCAGACTGCTGGCTGGATGTGCGCGGTGTCACCTGTGGTGGGAGAGAACACACCTTGTTGCTGGTGCAGCATCACAAGTATGTGCTCAGTGCAGTGAAGGGCTTTGGGCTCCCCCCTGGTGAACCAGCTTCTGTGTAGTTTGTTCTTGGGACTCATCTCTTGACTGTAAAAACAAAACAACCAGAGTAAAAATTCAAAATCAAAGTGAAACTCAGCCAAAGTGCCAAGATTTCCTGGTTACAGGTTGAAACCAGGCAAAGAGTCCATGGTTTGTATGGTTTCAACCTAAAATCGTAAATCATCTCTTATTCACCTAAAATTTGTTCCAAATTTACTCAAAACTTGGCCCAGATTTGCCTGAAACCTGGCCCAGGATTGCTTGAAACTGAGCCCAGCTTCAGAGAGAGGTTCATGAACCTCGACAAACCTGGCCTGAGCCTGGAGTTTGTAATGAAACCCAAAACCAGGGGAGTTTCACCTGGTTTGGGTTTAGGTATAGACATTTCTCACGGTTCTAGTATTTATTATTATGATTACAATAACAACGCATTTATACAGAGCTGCAAGCACATACACACACCATTGCAAAGTGACAGAGTCCTGACAGCTTTCTTACCTGTCCGAGCCCACCGGCTGAGTAACGTGCTGCACTACAGCTACGGTCAAACCTACTCCCACACAGGCTGCTTAAAAAAATATAATTTCTCCTGTTGTCACAGAGAAAAAATAAAATCACCCTGAAGCACCTCACAAAGGAATGATAGGAATAAAGAATCGACCTCCAAAGAAAACGAAGCGGTAGCCCTGTTTTCCTGGCTGGTTCATCCAGCAGCCTGAGAGACGAGCAGGGAAGCTGGCAGAGCCCAGGTCCTGCTCACCAGCAGTGTCACTTTTGATTATCCCCATGTAGCCCACTGACCTGGATACTTACCCCAAATCTTTTTTCCAGCAGAAAACTACTGAGCACTGTCACGCTATTATTTTTTTTTTAACTGGTGGTGCCGCGTCTGCATCCTGTGTGGGGTACCTATGGGGACGGCCACCCCAGGGGATGTACACTGGAGCACAGGGCCATGCCCCCAGCTTTCCAAAGAGTGTGGGGAGCAGCTGGGGCTCTGCCAGAGACATGATTTAGTGCAGAGGGGCAGCTCCCATGGCTTTGTGTCTGCTGGGGCCATCACAGCTGATGAGACCATGTGGCTCCTTGTCCTTCTCTCCAGGGATGCCTCAGTACTTCAGGGCTGCTCCTGGCAGAACGGCCATTGTCTATGGGCTCTCTCAAACCAAGACATCTGGTTCTCAGTTCCTGCCCTGTAAAACGAGGATGACAAACACATCTTGACCTCACAAGGGTGTAGCGAGGCTCAACACATAGTGCCTGCAAGGCACCTGCATCCTACAGCCCTGGGAGCCGTAGAGGAACTCATAAAGAAACCTGCAGATGTGAAAGCCAAGCTGGGGCGAGAGCTGGGCCCAAGACAGGGAAGGAGAAAAAGCCCTTCTTGGGTATTTAGCAAAGGTTTAGCACAGCAGGACTTCAGCCTGGAAGCACTGAGATATAGCTGTCTGTCTAGATTCCTCACAAAAACACACATACATTTCTACACACACATATGAGCATGTGTCTAAGCAGGCTGAGGACTCAGCTCTAGGCTAACAAGCAGCAACAGCACACGCTGGACCGGCCGGCACCAACACAGGGCTGCAGCCCAGCTTTGCCAGCACAGTCCTGCTGGCCAGACCCACAGCCGCTTCCTGCCATCGCTGCGCCACGCAGGGCCATGTTAGAAATAGAAAGGAGAGCCTGAAATACAAAAACAAACACTTTGGTGACCTCTCTGGCCTCAAGGTTCCTCCACTGAACGCAATGGGAAGCTCGTAACTGAGGAGTTGGCTTGGGTGTGATATTCCTCAAAAGCATTTGTTATGAGGGTGTGAAATACTTGGCAAGTTTTAAGGACAGCAGAAGTAGATTGTTGGAATTTGTCAGCGCTGAAGTCATCAGCACCTTCAAGGTTTTTGCTGCACAAGAAGATGGCCTCATTTCAGGCAAACCAAAGCAGCCCACTCCAGAGGGACCAGGCGTTGCCCTCAAAGTCTCTCCGGGGGCACCAAGGACCCTGATGAAGCACACACTGAATGTGGCAGCACCACAGAATCCTGCTGCGACCACCTCCACCTCCCAGTGCCAGCAGGGCCTCTGCTGGCTCTGAAGGCAGCAGTGGCGTGTCCCCCGCTCTGGGGACGGCTCCCAGCCACTGCAGTGCCTGCATGGGGACCTGCAAGTGACAGCCCAGGAGGAGCACCAGGCACCAGGGCTGGTGCAGGACCAGTGGGCGAAGCAGAAGCCACGTGTGTTGAGGCATTTTGGGCAACTGAACAACTGCAGCATTCTCCCCCCTCCCCTTCTCTTTCCCTCTTCCTACTACTGCAACCTCTGCAATCATTTGCATTTTCATTGGTGTAACCGATGGCATATTTTGCCCCAAATTACAGGTGTCTGCTCACCCTGTCTTAAGTTCTCACAGCATCCGGAACCAGCGTGATCCCCGGACCCGCAGTTTGCGGCAGAGCCGCTCTGCACAGACGTGTAAGCGCAGGAGCTCGCACAGGGGCCACAGGGGTTTCTGCAGGCATCCAACATGCTCAACCCACAGGCAATAACTAAAAGCTCTGGGATTTTCTGAACACGAGTTTTTGCTGAGCGTTATTCTGCCAAAATAGTGATAATACGAGGGCTTACTCTGGGTGAATACTCCGGTAATGCACTGCCAACCTGGATTTACTGGATTAACCTGCTGTACATCACATCTTGGCCTAGGCTGCTGGCCACTCCTGCAAGCATGGAGTCAACCAAAGCAGAAGAGCTTAAAGATGTGCTTCAGGGGGAGGGTGAAGTAGGCAAGATCCCGGGCCCAGACATCTCCGCTTTGGGAAGGTGGTGGGTCCCGTTAGCTGCACTCCCACCTGGCGCGGGGCAGCTCCAGCCCTGCCCTCATCAGCTGCTGAACTCTGGCTTCCCCTCTAAAACTGAAAATACAGGGTTTTCTTGTCACAGGGTGAAACTGAAAGAAGAGCAGCTGCCTCCTTCTCCTCTGGTGCCCTCTCAGCAAGCAGCTGGTAACTTTGCTCATTGTGGCCAAAGCTGTCAGATTGGTGGGAGTGCTGTGAGGCTTTAAGGGTGCAAGTACAGCATCAGTTTAAAGGGGAAATCCTAAAAATTCCTTCACAGCAAATGCTGATTTTTAAAAGCGGTGAGGTGGCTCTTGCCCTGCCAGCGCCACCCCAAGTGTGGCCTGGAGCAGCAGGTTTGGTGCCACCACCTTGTCCCACACCTACCTCTCCTGGTGCTGCCGGCGAGGCCCCAGCTGGGTCCCAGGAAGGCGCAGGCGGCTGCTCGGCACCAGTCACGGCCTCTTGTCCTCCAAAGAGCTCAGGCCTGTCCGTGCAGAGAAGTCTCCACCAGATGAGCTCCTCCAAAGCACAAAGCTGAACTTGAATCCCAGCGTAGAATATTTATCTTAGAGAAAACCTGAGTGTGACCCCTTGGGACCTGCTGTAAGAAAGCAAACACTTCGGGACCTTTGAAAGTCAGCTTAAAGGGGAGACTGTGGAAACAGCCATTTCTGCCAAAATACACGTCAGCTGTCGAGTTTACAGGATACTGTTACAACACACAACAAGAGAATGATTTGAATGTACAGTAACAAGCCATCTTTGTTACACTCTGTGAACCGAAAATTACATTTATTATCCACGCATGCATCTATGCCGAGTCATATGCACAATCGCAGCGGAGGGAAGCCACACTGTTATTTCACATAATTAAAGATTTCACCATTTCCTTGAATTTGAAAAATATCCTTTAATTGCAAAAGGATACACATTCAGAAAGACCTCTGTTTCAGTCTGTCTAGTGCTTAGAGTCACTCTGGGATCCCACCGTCAAACTGAATACAGGAAATTATTTTAAATTGCACCGTAGGTTACAACCCACTTCTTAATTGCAGTTTTCAGGCAGTATTATTATGCAACCTTTTTGCTTCACTGAGACTCTAAGGAAACTGCAGAAATTCAAGCTAATGTAAATAATTGTACACATACGGCAACTAAATCTGACAGCCAAAAATGACATACCAGTTAAAGGGCACTGCTGCAAAGAGAAAAATGAATAATTGCACAAGAAAATGGATTTTTATGTGCAGATCCGTACAGCAAGACCGGGCTTTCCATTTTTTAATCACTAGAAGAGATGCCGTCAAGATTTCTTGTTTCTGCAGCATAGCAAAGGTGATTTGCAGAACTGTGCAGGCAACACTGGGGCTGCTGGAAAACAATCAAGGGACCTTTGTCATGAGGTGTCGTCACACAGCAGCTTACACACCACATCAACTCTACTGGACAGAGTCCTGACGGGTCTTCCTGGAGCCATTCTCCTCAGTTCCTCTCGGTGTTTAAGGGCTGGAGAGAAAATACTCAAACCATACACTGAACTATAAACCATACAGTCTTGCACACTGACACTGGCATTAAAAATCACTCCCAACCTGCTGAAACGAGAGTGCCATTTACAACTGTAAAGCTCTGATTATATTTTGCCATAGTTATGCAACATGTGGAAGAAATACACTTCAGCATTTTGGCACACTGATAAATAAAATCCAGACATGGTCTATTAAAAATATCAAAGTAACCCTGCGCACAAGCTCCTTTTTATATAGTTATATTTGTTATGCAGAAGAAATGAAAGAGAGCTGAAATCTAATTACAGAACATAATACAATTTGGGGTGAATTATTACAGTACATTTCCCTTCCCAAGCCATTATAGCTCAATATATGTTCCTTCTATCAACTACAGTGTTGTTTAATCAGCAGTTTCAGCGACACAGCTGGCATTATTTTTTCTTCCAGATTTTATAGCATCACACCTCAGTACAATATTCTGCTGCTAAAAGATACATCACAGCACTAGTGTATAGAAGAACACCCACATCATTTCATAATTCATTTGCTATTAAAACCCAGCTACAACTCAAAGTTGGCTTTTGGTATTAGATTATCCCTTTTTTTATCAGTCTTAGATTATTTGACAATAGTTGTGGAAGTGGGGCTAAAAGAATGGAATATCTTAAGTCAAAGCAGTTTTAGCAAACAAGAGTTTTCAAATTAATTAAATATGTTTTCTGTATAATGATTTAACATCTGCTTCTGCGTGTTTTGGCTACCAAAGTTACTTATTGACAGGATAATTCAGGTCAAGTCATTGGAAATGTTCTAACTCGCTTTCCGGAACCACAGCATGATCTGACAGATGTCCGCTGCTGTTGGGATTTGTGAAGGTTTCTGTATTTCTTCCGTTCTTCCTTTGCATGAAGACTGACCAAATGGCAGCAGCACACCTTCAAGGAGAAGTCACCTGTGCACACAGATACACAACCAACCCTACCCATAATACCTGAAACGTAAGAATGCAGTTTATCACACTTTTAGCAAGAACACAAGGCCACAGAATAAACTAAAAAAAGAACTGTTTTATTGTGACATTTATGACATTGAACCCTTCTTGATATGAATGACTATGGGTACTCTTGACACGTTACATAATGTCATGGTGTAGGATGGCACTGATTGTCATCTGACTTTTGAGAATGTTTAATGGTCCCTACTGACCTCAGTGCATTTTGGCAAGTCACAGAAACTTTATCATCAGGTTTGTGTATACAGTTAACAAGTAGTTGGTCTTATAAGCACCATTACAAACCCTCACATTAAGGGTATTATTAATCTAGTTTACAAATGCTTCATTGATAAAAATAGCATGATTACAGTATACACACACTTAATTTACATGTAATGTATTATAGGCATAACTGAGATAAACTACTGAGCTAACTTTGGTTGATTGAAGTATTTAGACTGAATAATGGCAATTTTGGCTTCTAAGTTGTGTAAATATTACAGTGCATTTATAAATCTAGGTTGAAAATTTACTAGCACCAAATGGATATCATAAATGGCTGACCTAGTAAGTTGTAGTTGGAGAAGCGAAGTTTAAGAATTACAAAAATAGAGCTGTCCATCAGTTGAAAGCACATTCTTGTACCTCTGCTGAAATGATGACGTGTCTCAGCATCAGTGGCCAACTTCCAATGATAAAAGTCCCAGTTTTCAAGATTCAACATATCAAGGTAGCTCAGCTACACTTAAAAGCCTGAGAAAGTGGTTGTTTTGAGCTAGGGTATTCATCCTGTACCTTGTTTATGTAATAATATAATAGTGCTCGTTCATACAAATGTACTCATGTGAGATTGTACCTATGATATGGAGAATCTGATTGGGAGGAATATTCAGTCCTACCTATCTATCTTTGGTTTAATTATTTGGTCTTTGGTTGATGAATTAATGAAGCAATATCTGAATTTTCATTTTCAGGTTATCTCCCAGCTCACCACTGAGGTAGTCTTTGTCATGTTTCTCTTCAAGCTGGTTAAGTTCCTTCTTTTTATAGAGTGGAATACTACTGATTTGTAATGAATAGTTTCCAGGCACTGGCTTCTTCTTTGTGAAATGAAGGTAACTTATCCCGTCCTTCTTATTGATTCTAAAGAAACCGTCTTCATTTCCGGAGTCAATTAAATATCGGTTGTGGTTTGTCAGTGTTGTGAGGGCAGGAAGCAGTTCCAGGATGCGATCTTTGTTACTGAGATCCGAGATGTTGATGGAGAAGACTGCTGCTTTCTCAATGTCCCAGCTGGCGAGACTGATCGGCGGCTCCAGCTCTTGCTGATCCTGCACAAGAACAAACGATGTTAGTTGGCTTTGTCAGAGCATTTCACATGCGCCCATGTGCACGTATTTCTTACCCAGCTCATTCATTATTAATTAAATAATTTCTAAAAGGATGTTCTCCAATCTCATCTGCCAAATCCACTGTTATGGGCCTAGGACTCGTCAGGATAAAGTACAGTCTTTGTGACTGTCCCTGCGTGGGTAACGGGAGCCTGAGACACACACTGGAGGTTTCTGGGGGGAGTCCCACTGCCTGAGAACGAAGCCTCTCCCTGCTTGGAGTCTGTGACCAGTCTGTGACCACGCTGCTGCAAAGGCACACGCCTCCTCTCTCTTGGGGAACCACACGCTGATGTGAACAACAACATGCAGAAGACAGCAGGGCCTGTGGGGGAGGCATGTCATTTAGGGGTGCTGCTTTTCACGGTTCGCTTTGTTTAGGTGTGGAGCGGGGTGGCCGTGGGTGCAGGGGGTGCTGGAAAAGCAGCATCACCCCTCACCCCCGAGTGATGGTAACGGGCTCCCCTGAGCCCCCTGTGCGTGAGTCGCGCTGCAACCAGAACCTCTCAGGCAGCGCATCGGCTGTAACATTTTCATTTGGAAAGCAAGGGAAGCTCTACGTCACCTTTGAGACAACTCCAGCACTAATGACAGAGAGTACTGAAACACACTGAAGTAACAGAGCTTACGAACATCAACCATCCACACTCCTCTGGAGAGCAGCACTCTCCTGTATTCCCGTATCAGCAGAGCACCCTGCACTCAGCACCTCATGGGAACAGCTAACAGGCTCCCCAATCCCCTGCAGCTGTGCCTGGAAAAGCAAGCTCTTTGGCACATCCACATGAGCAGAGAGTACAGGTGGGGTTTCGTTCAGGATAGTGGTGGTGTGGCAACATCTTACAAGAGTGTTCGGTGTCTCTTGGTTATATGTCGAATGCAACACAGGCATTTGTAAACCCAGACAGGTACTTTCAGCTAATAACAAATACCTGCACAGTCTAGAGACTTGCCATGACCTGCTGCTTCTCTGGCCAGGTCAGGCAGATCCCTTCACCTGTAACATCACTGTCATCTTTGACTAGATGAAAATGTGAGAAGTCAAATGACTAGGGACTTGGTGACACTTCTACAACCTGTTTACAGTTTGCTGAAGTCTGCATGTAATTAATGTGAACGGTAAGTTTTAAACCCAGTGACTGGTGCTGGACATTGGATTGGATGACCAGACTGGGCGACTTTGACTTTAGATTAGAAGAAGTTAAAATAAGGCAACGTGGGACTCCCCAGGTAATGGAAGAAGTTTGAATTTTGCGCAAGAGGGACTTACAGTAACATTAATTACAAGATCACACTTCTACCACAACTCTGCACTCATACTGGGAAGTGTGGGGCTGGAAGCCCAGCTGAAGACCACAGAGAATTGCAACCACCTCCATCCCATCGTGTCTCACTGTTGTAATTCAGAGCCAATTCAGAATTCAGAATCAATTCAGAACAAACCCCAGAAGGAGGAGTGTGGGGAAGCATTTCCTTGAATGCCTTTTGGAGAAATGTTTGCTAAGAACTCCAGGAACATACATCCCCCAAGGATGAGTGAAAAGGGATGCCTATCTTTTGCATAAAGACAAAACTTGTCTCACAGCAGACTAGTTTTCATGTAAATGTAAGTGCTGAAACCACTTATGAATATTTGGTTAATAAAAATAAGTCAATGACAACAGCTAGGAAACAGTGAAGTTGTGTGAGCATCGCAATAGATGGTGACACTGACACAGGTAAATGGAAACCTGCCTCTGTCCCCGGCAACTTCCTACCAATGACAAACAAAGTTCTGCCTCCTGTTTTGCCGCCTGGGCCAGCGGCGAGTACTGTGAGTGGCCTCACCGGCTGCCTTGGCCCCAGGACAGCAAACTGGGTGACTGACCACAAGGATCTGGACAAGCCCCAGGAAGGGCTGCAGCCTTGGACTTCCTCCAGGTGAAGCGTTTGTGTCCAGAGCTCTCTCTTTGCTCCAGCCCCAGACACACAACATGGTGCTGCTTGGCAGGGTCCACACAAAGCTTTTACATACTTGCCATCCTCTGACACCACCAGCCTGCTTTGCTGGTGAGAGGAGTGCTCTCTAGACAGCTGGGTGGGCATTTATTTTAGTGTTTGATGTGACATAGATATTAGGCGTGCAGGGGCTTCAGAGGATGACCTTTGCCCAATGACAGCAAACAACTTCAGAAGGCCCCCCCACAGACCCCCTGACATCCCAAACCAGCTCTTTGCTGTACTTTCTTTGGGGGTACATTTCTCCTGTGGGATTTTATCTTGGCACGCCTCCTTTTGAGACTGGCTTTCACAAGACAACCGCAAACCCTTTCCCCCCCAAAGGGTCAATTACCTCTGCTTCATTTGCAGTTTCATTAGTGCTTCTGCGTTTCCTTCCTCTCTTGGGATAGCCGTTGATTTTACATTCATAACAAGCTTCTGGAGAGAGGGAGTTGTCGTCTACTTCTCCACTGAGCGAAAGCTCTTGTCCTTGACCTTTCCCTAGCCCCACTCCAGAAACACAGTGTCTGAGGAAGGAAGAAATTCAAAATTAATTCCAGTGAGACATAGATCTTATCAAAAGCTGAATTTGGGGGACTGTGAATACAAATAATAAAGCAATTATGTTGCACTCATTTCCTAGGAAAAAATTCTGCTGGAGTGAACAGGCAAAATTCTCACTGAATCACAACGCAGCTACCTCTGATTTCGAGAACCTGGCTCCATAAGGCTTTGCCTGAGAGAGATCTGCCAATATTTAAGAGTTTTAAAACACAAGGCTTAAGCTCTGAGAAGTTATTAGTAATTTCTCTTATCCAACCTGGAATACATTAAAAGAGGCCAATTTTCAGAAACTGCTGAAAAATCTGAGAAGTGAGGTCTTTCATAACGTACCCCGAAGCTTTTACTCACTTCTAAAAATTTAAACCACAATCTTTCTGCTTTCCATTTGAGTTACTTGGTCTTACATGATGCACAGCCCTCACACTCCCACTGGGGCAACTGAAAATTGGTTTTCTTGATAAAGCAGATATTTATTCAAAAAATGATTCATTTGGAACACAAGAATATGGAACATACAAGAGCATACAGAATTGTTTTTCCAACCAGTGGGTGAAGCCACTTGTAAAATATTTGTTTTTGGAGCTGGCCGGGGGTGGTGTTATTATTTTTTATTTTTTTTTAAGGAGACAAGTGATACACCACAGATCACAGCGAAGGGTGTGAGTTCCCAGGTGGCAAGCTCAGAGAACTGGGCTGGCTGCTGGGGTGTGCAGGAGAGAGGTGAAAGCTTAAAAAGAGATGATTGAACCTGCCAGCCCTGACCAAATTTCATTAAGCATTAACACCATGTTCCCTTCCCTTGGTTATCTTTCCCCTCCCTCATCTCCAAAATCAGCAGGTGCACCCATCTCTTGAGCACCTCCACAACCCTATCTCTCTTTCATTGGTGACAATCCCCCCGGTTCTGCTGCTCCACACCACAGAGAAACGAGCGGATTGTGTCCCCTTTATGTCTGTTAGGTTAAAATAAGAATCCCTTACCCTTGTCCTATTCTGAAGTAACCAGGTGGACATCCACAGACATAGCCACCTTCAGTATTTGAACAACCATAACTGCATGGAGCTTGTGCAGAACCGCATTCATTGATATCTTGGCAACCTCCACTAAACTGCTCATACTGAAATCCAGTAGGGCACATACATTTATAGCTTCCCAAAGTATTGTGGCAAGATGCTCCTCCACAAATGTGTGCACTGAGACATTCATTTTCATCTGGAAAAGAAGCAGAACACATCACGTTAACTTTTACTTTCGGGTGTAGTCCAACCTACCCCTTCAGAAAGGTCACGCTTGACTGTTGCTAGACATGTTGCCACATCTGAGGGACAGAAACAGAGAACAGGGCTTGGCCTCACCCTTGGCTAGGGCAGCGGTTGCTAGGAGATGACTACAACCATACAACACAGCAACATTTGGGCTACTCTACAGAAGATGTTTCATGCCACGTCAGCTCATGCTCTGGAGAGCAGAGAAGCAGAGGAGGCAACTGGTTTTTTGTTCCAGAAACATCTGAGAAGAATAAAACTTTGTACAGCCAACAATCTGGTCCAGCAATCCCATGTTCATAATGCTATTCAACATTAAAGGAAAAAGAGTAAGAAATCAAGCTCTGACACCTTTTCCAGGCACTGGAAATCCCTCCCTACACACTCACATTTAAAGATGAAGTACAGGTAAGGTACAGGAATAAGTAGTAAAGTAAAAATAAAAGCAGCTGTAGATACAAAAGACTGTCACATTCTGAGCCAGCCCTTTTCCAAACTTCCCAAGTGGGGCACTGTAGGAGTTCGAGGTCAGTTCAGGCTTGTTTACTGTAAATAATATAGCTTTACTGTTTTTAATGTAGCTGGTCTGTATTTTTTTGTCTGATGTGGGTAGTTGCTTTGAAATGTTCTCAATGCTATCGTTCCCATCTTCTGTGATAAAGCACTGCATACTGTCATTGCATGTGCACACGGGTACGAAATGTCATCTCAACACTGTATGGATAAAATGCAAAGCACAGAGCAGCATCTCTGACTTAAACATCCAGGTTACAGGACAGTAAGTACTAATTCAGAGCATTACTGTCTTTTTCCAAACAATGTGGCTGTTTGTTCTTTGTTTAAAAGCAATGCCTTTGCTTCTTGCAGCCTGATTTACAGCATGGTGCACTACAGAATGGCCTGGGCAGGAGATACAGTCACACACAGGGAGACAAGACATGGGAGGAACCAAAGCATTCTTCAGTGATTATCTAAATATGTGTTGCAGCAACATCAAAAGTCCCTGAACACTTCATTAAATAAGCTAAAAAAGACACAAACTATTTGCAGAGCTGGGATTGCCAAGGAATATGAAGGAATTGTCACGGAAAAACCTATTAGATGGATTCTTCCCCGTGGTACACCCAGGAGATCTAGATAAGTATCTTAAGCATATAAAATTACAGACATTACAATGTGAACATGTGGAGACCACAAGGTATTAAAACCTGGGGCTGAGTTCTGTGTCACTGAAGCCTGTTTTGCCATTAACTGAGAGTGATGTTTCAGTATTTGTCATACTTAACACAGCAATTATGTCAACATCATAAATGCACGTTTGGGCCACAGGAAGTTACTGCACCAAGAGGAGATACGCTCACTTTGCCTTGCTCCAGAGCAGCAAGAGTGTGGACACCAGTGAGGTCAGTTCCCGTAGTTTGGGTGATTGTTGGAAGAAAAACTATTTTTTAAAAAGTGAAAAAAGCAGTTACAGGAGCCTCGGACTCTGCACGAGGTGAGCTGTCAGGCACCAGCCTTGCTCTTCTACGCTCTGTGCTCCGCAACACACAGCTCTGCTGTGCTCAGCTTCAGCAGGAAGGACAGATGCCATCAGGACTTGAGGAGGAAACCAAGCCTCCTTCCCTGTAGTTTTGGGTTTCTGCCTGGACTACCCCATGTCCAAGAAGGTGGAAGTGCCAGCTGAGTCTTTCCCCAGTTGTGGCTCTCAGTTTTATTTTCCCTGGTGAAGTTTCTGGTGATCAGTATTTGTCGTGCCGAGGTTGAAGCCTTTCTTTTAGAGGGGGAAATGCCAGTGCTTGTGCATTTTGAAACTGATATTCCCTGTCTAAAATTCAAACAGTAGTCAATGGGTTCAAAAGCTGGAATAACTGTACACCTGGTTTGGAAATACACTTAGTTAAATGCTACCACCCAGGAAGACTTGGAAACAGCCAAGATATTTCGCAAAACTGAGAGCTGCACTTCTTCAGATTCCACAGTCTCCTCCAGCAGCCAGACCTGGCATTGCTGGTTCATTATTTTTTTTTTTCACCCTCCTGCACATTAAATTCTAGTTTAACCTTAAGTTCTGCTAGTTTAATCAATATTCAAAACCACCATGTTTATGCTCCCTCCTTCTTCTCTTGAATGTTACAGGCATAGGGGACTGGAGCAAAAGCAAGCTAACGTCACAGAAAGGACTGCATAAAATGTCAGGAGGCTTGGTAAGCATAATTAAAAGCAGAGACCTCCTTAGAGCACCGCAGTGATAACAAGCAAAGGCATTTTTATGTTTTTGAAAGCAAAGAAAACCAAACAAAGAGTTATGAGGCCCTTTGAGAACAAAGAGGTCATCAAACACATCTCTGGGTATGCACACAAGACTAGCTTGTAAGAAGCCCATTAAATATGACTAAAAATGCACATAACTGTCACTAGAGGAAAAATTATTCTTGATTCTCTTGTTTGAATACGTTACATGCTACACTGCTGAAACAGGCAAAGACTCTTCCCACGACTTCTGCAGAGGACCCAGTTCTGTCTGCTCAAGTCATATCCAGCATCAATGCTCTGCACTTGCAGCCCCAGGCCTCAGAGACTTGGGACAGAACCAAAGTTTAGATAGGGAAGAAACAAGCATTTTAATTCACCAATGTATTTACTTCTTAACATAAGAGCAATGGCATTTGTTATTTACAACCATAATTGTCCTCTAAGCACTCGTTATAAACTGTATCCCAAAGCTGCAAAGAAGCATCTTTAAATTCTGTTCAGAGAGGAGGCTCAAACACAGCAGCCTTCTTGTAGGTGTTGTTAGGAGGATAAAAGCACAGATCAAGCAGGACTTCCAAGAAAATTTTAGACGCTTTGGTCCAGAAATTTAATTTTTCAATTTAACAATCCGAACTTGTGTTTCTGAGTCTGTCAGATTCAACCCACCACCAGCTCTCAGACAGGACCTGTGTCCGAGCAGAGACTGTTGAATGGCTGAATAAGACTTCCTTTGTTCAGAGCACAGAATACACAAGTAACACAACCTCTCTCAAAGTCAACTTCCAGCACCCTGAAAGATAATTTTGTGCTTAAACCCTTGTCAAACCAGGACATTGGCTACTGGGTCCTTCATATCTACTCTGCCTTTCACAGAAGCACACATTTATAATGCCGAACTTCAATCATAATCAGAAAAGGAAAATATGGCAAACTGCACCACTGCCCTTCACTTCCTGATGCTCACAAAGTTAACACATGCTTCAATGTATGAATTTTAAAAAAGTGACTTGCCAACACATTGGTTCCATTGGTAATGCTGGAGATATCCTTGTGGGCAGCTACACCTGTATCCTCCAATTATGTTTTGGCAGCCATGCTGACACCGGTGGTTTCCATCACATTCATCAACATCTGAAAAGGTGACATAAACTTCAAGTTTTGGAAGAGAAGCTCAAATTACACTATATTTGAAAAGTTTGTTACAAATAATCACATATATTCATATATCACATATGTAGAGGTATATTTCAGGATCTTCCAAAAACCTGACCAGTGCTGGGAGACCACTTTGGGCCTTTCAGGTTTGAATTTCTGGCTCCACAGCAGGTAACTTAAGGCTGAAAACCACTAATGCTCAAACTGAGACACAATTTTCAGAGTTTTTTGCATTCTGCTATGGAGCAGACAGCTGAAAGCTGTTTGTATATGGGACCCCCAAGACTTTCCTAAGGCTTCCAGCTCCACAGCGGACAGTCCCTTGCTTTTACCCAAACATCCAACCCAGGAATCCCAGGGTATCTCTTTTCAAAGCGAATTAAAATCTATCCCAGGAGAAGGCTCTACAGGCTCTTGGGACCTAGAGGAATAAAGTCTGCAGCCCTTGAACTCTCTCTCTTTAGCAGGTCGCTTTGGAGATGCAAGGCTTCCTGTCATTGGTGAGTTTCTCAGAAATCCATGCAGGATTCAACAGAAGTTCCCTGAACTTACAATGCTTAAACTAAAACATTTTGGTTTTTTGGTGCTTACTCCATAGGTCCCTCCTTGGATGACAGTATGGCTGAGAGAAGATGAAGGAAAGCAGAAGGCCAGGTTAAATGCACTGTGTGCTGTACTTACCCTCACAGCTAAGTCCAGTTTGATCGAGTGAGAAGCCACGTTGACACTCACAAACAAAACTTCCTGGTGTGTTCTGGCAAATGCCCTTTGGCCCACATAAGTTGATTTCAGTAGCACACTCATTATTATCTGAAGGAAATCAAAGCCTGAGGGTTACTTTTTTTCCTTGTTGTGAAGACGATCATTTAGAAATGCTACCAATGAACAATTTGTGACAAGAGGTAAAGAAACATCAGTAACATAGCTGTCTTACTGGCCTCTCCATTTCTCACTTTGCACTGCAGAAAGAGAGCTTGCATTACCTTCTTTTTCATTTGAAAACGCTACCAGCAGCTGCAGGAAGGGAAACATTCCTTTTCTTCACCAAGAATATAGAGTCTGATGTTCTAGTCTCTCAACACCTCCAAATTCACACTAATACTACAGGATCATCAGACTGCCACAAGCAGGATCCAACGTGCACAGCAGAAAGTGTTTTACTGGAAGTATTTGTTTACCATTTCCACAGACATAATGGGTATATTTTTAAAGGGCAACTGCAGAAATGTACATTTTCTTCTTACTGTTTCAAGAAGCCTTGCCATGATCTCTCATGTGGGTCTGGCAATGAACTACAGGAACAGAACTGGAACTATTTTTTTGCTCAATGGGGAAGGTATGGTAAGGCAAGAATTATAAATTAGTGTTTTTACAGTCTGACTCTTGCAAGTGCAAAATTCAAAGACATAGATTATGAAAACAAGAGAAGGCAGGAGGGAGTGCCTCTTGCATCTTTTGCTCTGGTGGGACTGGGATCAGAACCTGGTCTATGTTTCCATTTGGTTTCTCAGGAAGCCAATTTTACCTCCTTGCTACTTTGCTTCTGGAATAAGTGTCGGTAATAAATCCCAAATCTGTGTCTACATTCCCACATCACTTACCAATGCAGGCTGTGTGGTGCTGAGTGAATCCAGGAGGACATTTACAAGTGAAACCCCCGATAGTGTTGACACAAAGGAACTGGCAGTTGTGTTGCTTTGTTGCACATTCATCAAGATCTAAAAAACCCAAGAAAATATCTTTCACTTATGTTCCCTGTGGGGGAACTGACAGTTCAGTTGGACTTAGAGAGAAGTGATTGCAGATAAATAACACATCACATAAAGCCCCTTGAATCTAGGTCTAGCTTTCCACACTGGCTTCCAGTTCCTCTCACACGAAGCCCCACATGTAATGGATGGGCTTTGGAGGTAACACTGGATTACAGACACCACTCTCACCTGTCAGAAAGATGCTGTTATAGAATAAATGTCTGCTCTCCCTGCACTCAATAAATGGGAAGCCACCATCTTCATGAGAAGCAGTGGGAGACTGCAAAATGGTATTGCACTGAAGCATGCTATTACTCCAAAAGAAGTATTTAAATGCTAATGACAAAGTACACTGTCATCTCCCATGCCAAGTTTAAAATTGCTGCTCTAACTTGTTTCAGTCAGATCTTTGCTACCAAGATATATAAATAAATGAAATTATAATGAAAATTTCAAAATCTCTCCTGCACTGCTGTTCCTTATTCAGCATGCTGCAGAGGTGGTAGGTTAAAATTCTGTTGATGCTGGACAATGTCCTGCAAACCACGCTCATCTTTGCATCCATAAAGATACATTTGTCACTGAAAAATACAGTGTAAACCCAAAATAAGACCAATCATATATACTATGAGTTATGAAGTCTTTCAAGACCTACTGACACTGGCCTGCAAAAATTCTTGTGATCTACTGTTCATCCAGATTATTGAAGAACTAACTGAAACAACAGCTCCATCCTATGCAGGCCACTTCCACTGTCTTTAGTGGAAATACTCACATGAATCAAGGAGACAGATTTACATCACTTTAAATATCATTTGATTGTTATTTGTGAAACATGCAGTTTTTGCAGTAAATTCTTTACCTTTGCAGCTTCTCCCATCTTCTTGCAGGATGTACCCTTTTGGACATGCACACTGGAAGCTCCCCTCCGTGTTTTTGCAGATGAAATTGCAAGGTTTGGGGGACTCATTACATTCATTCAGATCTAGAAGCAGCAAAACCAGATACTTCATTGCTAACAGCCAAGATGTGTGATAATATTTTTCAAAATGCTTAGGAGATATCAGAAGAAAATTAAAATACCCAAAACATTCTAACAAATAACATTTTCTTTTCTCCTTTTTCAAGATCTTTGTATTTCCTTCTTCAAGTCATTTCTTAAAAATAAACTCTAAATACGTACACCATAATGAAAAACCTACCTATGCAAACAGTGCCAGTTATATCTGTAGTATAGCCAAGCTTGCAATGACAACGGTAAGATCCCCTCTCATTGATGCACTCCCCATTACGGCAGACATCATGAATAACCTTGCACTCATCAATATCTGCAATTAAATGAGGGTTAGTTCACAACGGAAGAAGAACTGATTTTATACAGCTGCAATAGATTCTTGTGACCTATTGACACAATTCCCCCTCTACATAAAACAAATAAAATTACATAAAATAATGAAATATTGCACAGATTAAGCAGAAATATTAAGTGGAAAAATACAGAATGGATCATTAATCTACCTTTTAAATGCAATGAACAAGCCTTAAGTAGAAGTGAACAACTGGAGCTGATTCTATACTGACCTCCATAAACAAACATCACTTTGCTTTCACGTACACAAATAGCTCTTAATCTGTCACTACAGCACACTAAAATGTGAGAGTGCAAATTCCCATTTGAGTGCATGTCAGTCAACCAGCATGCAAAATAAGTATCTGCCAAGTTGGGATGGATGCCCTTGGCTACGCACACTCCTCCCAAAGGACTGTACTCTCTCAACATGAAAACTTTCAGAGAATTTCAACTGATACCAAATTATTTAGAATCTCACAGTGTTCAAAGATGCAAAAAGAAAGAGTTTATAATTTAATGACTGAATTTGACATTGGGTAAAAGGGCCTTTAAAAGAAAAGTCAGTACCTGCTCCATTAGACATGTATCCTCGGCCATGAGGGCAAAGCTTCTTGAAGGCCACGGTGCCTGGGAAGGGGCAGACCTCGCAGTTTTGCCCCCAGCCTCGGCCACCATCACAGCAGCATTCAGACTTGGTGACAGAGTTCCTGTTGCTTGATCCGATTTGACACATACTTTGTAAGACTTCAGTGAAGCAGTAGCCCTCCCTGTTGTCTGGAAGACAAATTATGCATCACAGAGAATCCTAATGGTGATGACCTCCAGAGGGTCATGAGATATTAGGAATTTAGTCAGAAATATAAAAGAAAGGGCATACTTCACCCCGGGACTGTGGAACTGAGAGTGAAAGATTACCAGCAGTAAGAAAGAGAGCACGACGTCTAAAGGAAACAAAGAAGATGGGAAATTTAGCAAAAGGTGGAAGACAAGCCACGTTATGCTTATGTGTTTCTGTTTGAACCCAGAGAAAAAGGACTGGCTGAAAATCAGGACCAAAAGAAAGGCAGAGTCTTCAGTCTTCTCGTCTGACTGAAACCACGGAACAGCCAGCTTTCACAGCAAGCCAAGCCAGCCGGGCCGAGCCAGGCGAGCAGGTAGCATGAGAACAACGAACTTGCAGGAGGGCAAGTTTAAGTTCAGCCACAGTTTTTGCTATCAAAATGATAGTTCATTAGGGTGACAAACTGCGACTTACCAAGGCATTCGTTCTGGGCATCACTGACAGTGAATCCCTCGTTGCATTCACATCTGTAACTTCCCACTGTGTTTACACAACGGCCATTCTCGCAGAGTCCAGGTTTGGTCTGACATTCATTCTCATCTGTGGTTTTGAAACGATATGATAAAAATCAAGTTCCTTAAGTGGATTAATGCAGGTTAGAGAAGTATGAAGTTCTTAAGCTGTACATTCTGCCTGATTAAACTCGTATAATTTTTTTTCTTTTAATAAAAAGTCTAATTTAATTTTCAGAGGAAAGATGACCATCTAGCTCACAATATTTTGTTACTGTATTTCTCCTGCAATACAGTCCTCACGGGTTTTCAAAATTTTTCATAGTTACAGCTGCGCTTCTGAATGCCATCCAGTTTTAAAATAATTTAGATCCACTCTCATTCATGCTAACAGAAATCAACAAGCTTACAGCAATGGGCCCAGTTCCCTGCGTTCTTCCCTCAGAGCAATTCAGCAGCAGCAGCACAAGCTGATTGTAAAGACAGCCACATCCAGATCTTCTACTTGCTGCCCATGTGTGCACACCTGCACAGTGAAGCAAAGTGCGTACAGCACCAGCAGATCCATTACACAGGTAGTTGTGTAATTCTTCCTCCAAGTTCCTTAACACTGTTAAATCCAACATTTTCAGCTCTGCTGAAAGAGTTTCAACACTTCAGTGTCACTTACCTATACAGCCTTCCCCATCTGGTCTGCGCTGATAACCCGGTCCACAGATACACATGTAGGTGCCAATTAGGTTTTTGCACTCCATCTGTTTTGAGTCACAGTCATGAATTCCTTCTTCACACTCATTCTGATCTAAAACACAAGGTTTAGACTTCATTATAGAAAGAGACAATCCTAGAAATTCACAACAGTAAATTCTGACTTTGGAATTTCAATTGTAATCAAACTCTACACAAACTTTTATGGCTAAACTAAACATAGGATATACTAGCTTAGAGCAAATTGATTTCTCCCCAATGCCCATTTTCAGGGCAAGATGAAGCCATATCATCTGATATGACCTCACTTTATGCAGATGTGTAAGTTTACGGGCAGGACAGGGCAGGGCTAATACAATCAACTGCATAATGCAAACCATAGAACTTCATCCCAAATTCTTTTTGACTCAGTTACTTCCTGGGATTAAAACATTGGCCCAACAGAGCAGTGAGTCAGAGCCCTACCCCACAGGAACTTCAAATCATTATCTCATAACTGTGAGAGTCTGGTGGGAGCTTTACCTCTGCACATCCTCCGGTCCTCTCGCAGAACATACCCCGCGGGGCACTTGCATTCATAGGATCCAAAAGTGTTCACGCAGCGGAAAGCGCAGAGCAGAGGGTTCTGAATGCACTCGTTGACATCTGGATTTGAAGCGACAAAGACCATGGGGGAAATGAAACATGTTTTTGTAAAACTCAGCAGAGCTGAGTGCACAGCTTTTAGGTACGGGCCATATCACAGATCCCAGTTTACTGAGGGCTAAATTTTACCAGTTGGGCACCCATGGTTCTACTGATCATGGAGTTCTGTACAGAAGCAGGCACCAGCCATGCCAGGATGTTTGCACGGCTACCTGAAGTTTCAGTATCTGCATCGGCAGGCAGCCAATGGAAATAATTTCCAGATCCATGCTGCCAAAATACTGTCTGAGTAAAACTGTATCTTTTCCACATCCAGACTCAGTTTTTATGACTGGTTACTTTTAATTCTAGATGCACTAATTCAGCATCTTCATACACTGAATTCCATGAAACAATATTCTTACTAGAAATGTAATTTTGAAGTGATTTACATATACTCTTGGCTGCTTGAGTAATTACTGCTATATAATGATGTTTATGCACTCTGCTAACTCCTCCTCTGCAATTTGAGCTTTCACCCAAATTCCACAGGGAAGTGAATGAAGTTCTAACTGTATATAAAACTAAAGCAAACTGACGCAAAAATAGAAGCATTCTTTTGTATGGGCTTGCAAACAAATAGATTGGGGCAGATAATTTAAGAACAGCTGTGTCAGGTCAGCAGAGAGTGTCAGAATGTCCTAGGACGTTCTCCCCTCTCTGGTTCTAACAGGAGGAAAAGAGCATTAAAAAAGAACCCTTACCACGTATGCAGAGATCTTTCCCCTGACACAGCCTCTCAGTTTAAGGACTTCCACAGCCAAAAGCCACAACCAAACTATCAGGCTTAATTTCCACTGATGGATTCCCACATAAATTTGTACAGTCTTTCTGAGTCAATTTATACTTGTGGCCTCACTAATATTCTCCAGCAAAGAGTTCCCCAACTTAAGTAAGTACTATGCATATAAAAATGTTTGCTTTGGTTTGTCTAACATGTTCCCTCTATTTTCGGTACCTTTATCACTTGTGGCTTTATAAATTTAAGTCATATATCCACAAGGAAAAATTCTAGTCTAATTAATTTTCTGTGTGTCCCTTCTATAACTCTGATCTTCTTTACCCCTCCCTTCTTTGTGCATTTTTTTTTTTATTTTTGAAATGAGAGACCAAAGCATGAAAAATATCCAACATTGGGTAATTACATGGTAATTGTCTAGTACTGTACTTTCATTTTCTGTTTTGTTCCGTTTCTTTCAGAGTAAACCCAAACAGCCCATTTTCTATTTTCATCATCCACAGTGACTCTCCTCACTCAAGGGTCATCTAGGAGGTAGGCAAAAACCACACACACAATAAACAGCATTTCTGGAGACTGTTCTGGAGAGACCGTACCCCAACATGTTCCTCTTCAGGCAGTCCCTTAGCAGACACTACCTGAAAGCCTGTTCACCCAACCTCCAGTTAGAAAAAGGTACCACAGAAAAGGAAGAACTTATTTTTCTTTTCAGATAAAGACACATTGTTCCAAATGTCCATACTTTTCTCTTTAAGCTGCTTTACTCTCCTCAATAGTTTCTGAAATCAGGAACCTGTTTCACCCCACAACTACAATGACAGCCCTCAACACATGGGAGTCTCACCTTCACAGGTCATCATCGGTCCAGGCTCAAATCCCTCAACGCAGGTGCATTCAAAACCTCCCACCACATTCCTGCAAGTTCCATTTCCACACGGGTTTCCAACAGCACATTCATCAGTATCTGCAAGCAGTTAAATCAAGGCAAGAATACACAGTTATATTCAAACAAAAAGCTATAAAATTAAAGTTGTCGATGAACAACAGAAAAAAAACCCAAAATACAAAATCCAAGAACTCACTTAAGTTATTGAATTAGAGTCACAGAGTTCTACCATAATTTGGGATCACTAGAGGTTATCTGGGCCAAACACTCAGCCAGAGCAGGACCACCTCGGAGCAGATTGCTCAGGCCCTGCCCTGGCAGGTTTTAAGCACCACTGGGGATGGAGACTCCACGACATTGGAATAATATTACTCCATTAGTCTTTAATGCCATACTTAGCAATTCAGGAGATTCTTTAAGGTGGAAGATGAAACAGCTATACTTACCCACACATTGAGCTCCTTGTAGGATGTAACCATATGGACATTCACAGCGGAAAGACCCATCTGTGTTGATACACTGCCCAAATTTACAGTTATCCGGATCAAGGCACTCATCCACATCTTAACCAGAAATACAAACAACACAGTAAGTGCAATTGATTTCATGTGCTTTTAGACTTTCAAAGAACAAGTGTTGTTCTGGTGAGAAATATTCCTGAGAGCACAAAAAAATACTAATATTTGAATTTTGATATATTAGGATGATAGTTCAGAATTTCTCTTGCAGGCCAGCTTTCAGACTGCAGAAAAGAAAGTGATTCCGAATGTTGGATAAAAAAAAATATCTCCAATTGGGGCTACAGGGAAAGGAGTAGATATGAAAAGCTGTAGTCATCCAGTGCTCCTTAAATGAAAACTTTTGCCAATAAGGCTGAACTGCTGTTTGTCTTGGGAGAGAACAGAATGTACTGAAGGGATCTGGGAAACTGTGGTTTGCACTTGTGGAGGATTAAAACCATTTACTGTAAACAGGCTATATATATTGTGTAAGAAAAGACAGGTATGTGATCCATTCTCTAGATCTATGTAAGTTTCCCAGCAAGTCTGCTCAGCATAAATTAAACAGCTAAATACGCTACCCTAGAAGAAGTTTAATTTCTGATATATGAGATATTCAAGCTTAAATTTAAAATTGGTATAAATAATTGGAAAAAAATTATGTATAGTTCATGGCTTTTAGAAATAGTTGCAGAGATGCTATTCTCAATTGAAAGGGAGAATGGCTTATGCGTAGAAAATGCCATACTCATGCAACAATGGCATCATGCAGTTCAGGCACTTACCCAATCTTGCGTCACCAGGTCCAACAAGGATGCCAATTCCAAACGGACAAATCTGTCTGAATGCCTCTGTAAAAAAAAAAAAAACCCGAACAAAAATCAAACCACATGTTCAATTCTGTGCTGGCAATCAGCATTCCCTCTGAGTTATCCACCTCATGTCCAGATCCAGAAATATAGTATTTATATTAAACTTACAATTTAATCTTACATTCATGTAAAAACTGCATGCTTGCCTTACATTTCATCTGATCTCCAGTATATGTAAAATCCCGTGAATAATTAGGATTATTTAACTTTCTTTAAGAAGCAAAATAATTTCATATTTCCATTTTAAAAGTATCTACTAATGACTGCATTCTTTTCTGTTGTAAATGAAAAATTTCCTACATTTTCTGAAGAAGACACAATTTATATCCTAGTCGTGTTAGTAGCTCCTTAATGCATGCCAATCTCTAGTACTAGAGTCTGTAATAATTGTATCATAGGCAGGCTGAGAGTAAAATTTCTGCATTCAGCTTGGAGTGAAGTCACCATTCAGTTTACAAACCCACAGGGTTTTCTGTGTCATTTTTGAAGAATTAAAGGTGATGCAAGTCTTTTGAGAACAAGTCATTCTCTATTTTTTGTTGCAGAAAGCATGTACTTCCTTACCAGTGTAAATCAGCTGGTATATTCTTGGCATTAGAATAAAAAATAAATCATAAATTTCCACTCTGGTGGGCCAAAATGCAATGAGGATTATGGAATCATAAAGGCCCTTCAGTTTCAGAAACTATTCTAGTTTTGGGTGTGACACACACACAAAAAACATGTCTTGCAACTGAAACTAACCTTCCATTTCTCTCCTCTAAACTGTATCTTGAGCAGATGGACGGACACAGGACTGTAACACAAACCATCTCAGGATGCTGCTGAGCATATTCTCTACTAACCATGCTCAGAATGTCACAGAACCCTTGACAAGATTTCATTTTTTCTTTTGCAAATTCAGTAGGCTGCAAAGAGGTTTTACAGCACAGCAGCACGATACAGTAACAGACATAACAAATGTTAGCTTACTTAAAATACATTTAGCCGATCTTTGCTGAGGTTGAACAAAATAGAACGAAATAGAGGTGAACGCAAGAACCCTTGCACTGAAAGCAACCGCGTGTGTGGCACACTGCGAGGCTCTGAGTGGGCAGCACAAAGCCTCTCTGTTCCTCAGGGCTTCAGAAGGAGACTCAGGTGGCACACGGGCTTGAGCTTACCAGCCTGCAATCAGGTCGCAGACGATGGAGAAAATGCTTGAGATGACAGCTGAGGGATTTTTTTTTAAAAAAGAAATAATTCCACTGTCTAAGACATGTCAAGACATGAATTTCCCAGACTCAAGATATCTCAAAGCTATTTCTTTTTTAAAACCTGAAAAAAATGTCCTTGATATCGTCCATTGAGAACAGTTTGGACTGTGAAAAATATATATATGCTGACACTTCAAAGAAATGCTGCAACATATACCATACTTTTCCATCTGAGCCTAGTTCAAGTGCACCAGGGTAATGGAATGAAGCACGCACAGGCAATAAGCCTAGGAGGAATATTGCAACTGGCACATCTGATTCTCTTTTCTTCCCTTGGCTTTTGTGAGGATTGTCTGCAAAAGATCTACACGACATATTAAAGAAATGGACTCTATTAATGTATTGCTGAAACTGGTAATGCTGTTAACCACATTTGTCAGCATGGATTAAAGTCCGTTCTGCAAATTGCACCATGATGGTACAAAGGCCTGTTGACTTGCTTGATGCCTAGTTACTCAGTCTTACAAAGGATACTAACAAAGGAAAGTGTTTCTTTAGCAACAGTCTGGTGACGCTTCCCTTCATCAAGGCCTGTGTTTTGTCATTCATTTTTTGAAATTAATTCATATTGATAAGTTTGCAAGTTTAGATTTTTTTAATTACACAACGTAGTCACAAAATATAACAGGCTGATTCAGATGTGGATCTAGTTTGACTGTTTTGCTGTGATTTCATGTCCATAGTGCCCCTTCTTATACTTATTTGCAATTAGATGAATTCCATTTGTGTCTTGCGGGTATTTCCACTCAGAGTCTATCAAGGACCTACTACTTTCCGCTTTCAGTATGGGACACCTCCAGAGCAAAATGCTCAACACCCAATCACATTAACAAAATTATAAGCAAACTAGGAATTTGCTTGATACTGGACTATGTAAGGAATAAGGTTCCTGAGACTACAATGGCATCTCCTTTACAGAGAGAAATGACAATTATTAGGGTTAAACACCTCTGGAAAATAATTTTCCCTAATCCCTTCTTACAAGAATCACGAATTCTTTCAGTTCTGAGAGGTTATCATGACAGTAAGGTAACCTAGTCAATTACGCACCATCCGCTTCCTCCGGGCAGAGTTCACAGGGATCTCCCCATCCCTGTCCCTTCAAGGCACAGCAACACTCTTGTTTGGAGTGGTTTCGGGACTTCGGCACAGAACATTTTCCATCTTCAAATTTGGTAAAGCAGTAACTTACTCTTAGATCTGCATAGAGAAGAACTTGTTATGAGCAGTTAGGCTTACTTGGGCACAGATTTCACTTAGAGGTGTTAACTGCAAAATTACAGGAGGCCCCCCCAACAAAACGACCACCTTCCATCCGAGTCTATCAAGAAGAACCATTATTGTCTCTGACTGGGGAAGCTCTGAAGAGGGAGGGGAACTGTCTACCACAGTAAACGAAAGCTATAGGAATGTGTGTCCTACTTCAGTCATGGAAAAGGAAGGGTTTTTCTCTTTTGTCCGACAGCGAAGGAAGGGCTGTACTCGCCTCTTATCCTCATTCCTCTTATTAGTAAGAATCACTCAAGTCAAGAGATTTTAATCAACTTGCAATGATAATATTGTGTAGTGTTAAAACGAGAGGCAATTTTCAATAGCGCTTTCCTTCCTCATTCTCCCTGAGGCACACACAAACAAAGAAAACTGGCCCAGTGGCACTAAATTTTAATCCCAGGATGCTGGAGCAGAGCTGAGATCAGAGACCACAAGCATCCAGCAGGCCGAGAGCTGGCAGCTCCCTCCGTTGGCAGGGGGACTGCAACAGGGCAGTTGTGGAAGCAGCTGCTCATCCAGTTTTCTGGCTACAGCATCAATGCTGGGCAATGTCCAGATTTTACAAAAGTCCTAGGCAATGGGAAGTTTTAAACAAAACTTTGCCTGGCCTGAGATGACTGTTTGTTTTTTTTTTTCAAGTTTCTTCAGGGGATGGGGAGAAGCACACTTGAAACTTCATACACAGAGGTGTGCATTTTCCATCCATGAAACAGTGGTCTGTTTTCCTAAAGGAGAAGATCAGGTTGCATTCTTTTTTATAATTTTGTTTCTTGGAGTTTTTTGTAATTTTTTTTTTCCTTACCTGAAGAAAACAATATCCTCAGACTGAAGAAACCTCATTTATGTAAGCTACAAAAGCCCAGCTAAAACAGCCGTGCTGCTTTCTTGAAGTTGAGTGAAGTAAGTCTGCCAAACTGCATGGTGGTTTGGAGACTTGGATGAACATTTACTGCAGGTTGGATTCATTTTTACCAAAACCACAGTTTCATTTAGCCCACTGTGAAGTGAAGAACTCACTATGGTGTCAACAAGCATCACTGTTCAGTGCCAAGCATAACTACAGAGGTCCTTATAAAGGTCTTACTCATCAGTGGTTCCCACTGTGCACACTGTGTATAGGACGTTGAATGATGTATCTATTTAATAATTTCCAAGGTCTTTAAAATAACTTACTCCCTAATTTGTGCTTGTTCTTCACCCACAAAATAAACTAACCTGTGGCTTTTCATTACTAGATGTTTAGCTTTTAGCATCTGATCTCTGTCGTAGCACCCACGTTTAGGCTCTGAACAGTTTATGAGGTAATCTAGAAGCTAAAAGACGCTTCAGAGGTCTCTAAGTGGATAGGTACGTATTGTCCACACAATACTGTTTGGAAATTTTTTCCACCCACACATCTGTGGAGGGGAATAACACATAACAAGAGTTATGGAGAATTTGATAAGTGTTAAGAACAGATTTATTCCTGGAAATACTGCCTTTACCAGCGCATTGCAGTAGTCCCCTGCCTATGTTTGCGCCCCCTCTCCATGTCAGACATGTCACAGTTTATATAGACTCTATATAGAGTCCAGGTAGCCTCAACATTTCTTCCAGGGGTGCAAGAAAGGGCTACAGGGCAATATAATTTCCTCACTTAACCAGGTGCATTTAACATTATCTTTGCCCCTTTTATTGCAATGTTCATTTTAATGACAAACAGATGTTAGGGCCAGACAGAACCTGGCCCCAACTACAGGATTATCATGTTTTCCTTGTGAAAAACACTGTTTGAGTCCAGAGTCTCCTCATTATATTAGAAACAGACAGCTAATAAGGCTTTTATAGAAGAGCAAACAAATTTTGAATTCCAGAAAATAGGAATGAACTTACCTTGGCATCGCCTTCCTGTGGAAGACAACACAAAGCCTTCTGGACACAGACATTTGAAACTACCTGGAGTGTTGCTGCATGTGCCCAGGGCACAAATTTCTGGCTGTTCCACACACTCATCAATGTCTGTAAGAAAAGTAATTAAACAGATGAGAAATAAAAATGTCTACACTGGCAGCTGCACTACATAAAGTGTAATCTTACATTATCATTGATATCTAATAGATCTGAAAAACAAAAAGGTCAAACAAAAAGGAACAGACAGAAAGAGGAGCAAGAAATCCAGGTGCAAAATTTAGGGCCAGTTTTCAAATCCTCCTGCAGTGGGCAAATCTCAGCAATGTACCATCAACCAAGCAGTCTGGGATTGTTTTCTTGGGATCAGATGAGGTAGTTCTCGTTAAAAAAAAAAGTTGGTGAAACTTTTTCTGGGAAGTGACTTATTAGTGGCTACAGTTCAGAACTGTACACTGCCACAAAGGCTAAACATTACTCATGTTCAGATGCAGAGAAAAGCGGTAACAACTGTGAGTAGCTAGGAAACGGGACAGAAGAAGGATTGTTCTATGCATACCTTCACATTTGTCATTCTGCAGGACATATCCAGGAGGACAGATACATCTGAATGACCCATCCAAGTTCTGACATGTGCCTGGTGAGCATTTTCCAGGCTCCAGTGCACACTCATTGACATCTGAAAGAAAAGAAAGACAATTCATTTGAGATAATTGCTGTTATCTCAATAAATCTGTGGCTGAGGCTGCTTCAATTTTGATTCCATCAAACTGATGGTGAAACTTCACAGGAGCAGAATTGTCCTCTTGTCATTGTTTTCTTCTGCTATGTACAATGTTGACAGTTGTCTCTGACGTCTTCTACCATTTTACTAAGAATATCTCCTCAAGGTTTGCCACAGTTTTTTTCTACCCTAAAAGAAAACACTCACCAACACAAGTCCTTCCATCCAGAGCCACCTCATAGCCATCATTGCAAAGACACTGGAAGGACCCAATCGTGTTCACACACTGACCGTTCCTGCAGAGCATTCCATTTCCACTTGCACACTCATCCACATCTACGAAAAAGAACATTGAAAGATATATAACAAACATCTGCAACAAGTGAAATTGGGTAGGTGAATTTCTGTCTTCTCTAAGTCGACACAGTAACTGATAATATATAAATAATCCCCTGTTTCAAAAGCAAGTGAGGGGAAAATACCAGTATTGGTCTATGTTATAAAATTGCCAAAGCAAGAGTAAAAAAAGGAATGGCATATATCCCATACAAACATTTAAGTGGCTATAGAAAAGTGAGCGCATAATCAAAGAGGCCTTTTCAGACTGAATGAATCAGTTTTTGTCTTTAATCACACAGAACATGCAAGATGCAATCCTAAAACAGAAAATATGGTACTAATGGTAGTTTCATTAGAAGTAGAAAAATCTTACAAATGCGTAACTGGTCTCAGCACTCCTTACCTATGCAGTCATTGTTGTGTGAGAGGATGAACCCCAAATTGCAGCGGCAGTTGAAAGAGCCAATGGTGTTTCTGCAGGTTCCGTTGCCACAGGCATCTCTCTCACACTCATTAATATCTACAAAGGAGAAAATCAAGCAGCAAAAATTTTAATCACTGGTGGGGAAAGGAAAGCCTGTAGCTTTTCCACAGGCAAAAGAAAGAATCCACTGCCAACAGAGTGAATAGAAGGGAAAATTGTTTACCTCCCAAAAATAAGATTTTACACAGGTTTATCAATTGATACTGACATCTACAAAAATAATCAATGGTCCAACAATCATTTTTCTTACTGTGACTCCTATCTCACTTTTCCCAAAGGAATTCTAAGCTATCTTTAATCATACACGTTCTGAAATCTCCTCATCTTTCTCAGACAACACTGTACTAACAATTGTGAAGAGGTTAAATACAGAATTTCCTTCTTCATGAAGATTACTCTGTTTCTGAAAAGGGCACTTTTCTGGCAAGAAATCTACCCTTCACTTACTCTGCTAACAAGCAGGCTGTATACAATTGCTGCATTGCAATATTCATCTATTAAATTTCTTGCCTAAAGGAATAAATGAGACAAAATGCTTCAGAAAATTCAAAGAAGAATGGAACATTTTCCTGAAAAAATGAAAGCATTAGCGGTTCATTAGACAGGATATTTATTTTTAAAGGTTCGCTCTACTGTAATGAGATGCTCTTCATTCATTATCAGCTTCCTAATTGCCAGCTGTGGTGTTTTTGCATCTTTGCCTGGTGGTAAATGGCTCATAATGTCAGTGTAATGCAACTCCTTATGACAGAGAGGATAGACTTAACTATCTTAATGGAAGCCTAAATACATCTTAATTTGATATACTTGCCTATACACATTGTTCTATCATCGTTGGTCTTGAATCCATTGTGACAAATGCAGTAGAAACTTCCAACAGTGTCAATACACTGCCCATGGCTGCAAATATTGGGAATTTCTTGACATTCGTTCCGATCTGAAAACAAAGCAGCACAGTGAAAGTTAAGGCCTCTAAACTACAGAGCTGGAAAGATGCATAGGCAGCAACCATGATGGCTGGAATCCAGTACACGGCCCTAATTTAAAATAGCCTTTTTAATTTATTAATGACAAAAGCGTTACTATGTAAATCTCAGAAAGGGGGCTATTTGCTTGTAAATTACCTTTTGCAACGTTTCTGGAGCTGAAAAAAATTTAGCGTAAAAATTCTATTTACCAAATACAAGTTCTTGCTGGAGGGAAAGCATATCGCCATGGCTTTGAAAAGTAGAATTAATGACACGAAATTGTATGGAGAGATCTCTGAGTGCTCTACATTGACTACGCAGCAGTTACAAAAGCCACATATAAATCACAGTTCGCATCCTTCTCATGAAAGCAACTACTTGCTTTTAGCTACGTTTGATTATTGCACAAATTGCTTGATTAACTCACAAATCATACAGGACAGAAAGGGAGATGAATCCCACACTGGTGTTGCTGAGCTTACAGAGAGATAAAATGCATTGTAGATTAATCTACTGATTGTGCAGAGATCAAATGGGTACATGCATAGATATGTGTTGCAGCATCCATGCCTCGTGCAATTGTGATTCTGTAAAGTGGATAAAGCTCAAACAGCGGGAAGAGTTACTGCTATATGGAGTCAGAAAACATTTTGCCAACAGCAGCAAACACCCAACTGCATAATTCTGCAGAGATGAGGAAAGCTATCCTGCCAGCGTGAGATATGCTGCCTGAAAATAGCAGGGCATCTATTACACTACACAACAGCTGACTGCTTCCTGTTACTCTTGTTATGAATGCTTTCAGGCAGAATCCAGGATTTTATCAATAGTAAGTGAAAGAAAATGTCAAAGAAAAACATATTTGCTGTCCAGCACATTTTTTTCCTGTAACAAATCAGAAACATGAATCAAATTAGGTCTTTCTGTTGACCACATCACCAGCAAGAGCTGGTTTGATTCAATATGCTTCCTGGTGTTTCGTCTGCTGCAGCTCCAAAATAGAGCTGAGGTGCTGCCATAAGCTTATACTAGAACCAATTTGATTTTAGTGTTCAGTAGTTTTCTTTTACATGCAATCTAAGCAGAGCAGATGCAGTTTCTTACCAAGACATCCCCAGTTCATCGCAAAACTAAGAGTCAAGTTGTTCCTAATTACAAAGAACTTCATGTACTAAATCTTATTTTCCTGCCTCTACTGCCTCTTCTCTACACTCTGCTGAGCACAGGGACAATCCCAGTAGCCCCCGTTCCCAGGATTACTGTACATCAACTGGGGCCATTAGCAACTTTGGATGGGTGTGCACCGAGGATGAGTGCTATAATGATATTGCTGCTAATTAGAGTCTAAAGGAGGCAGAAAGGAAACCAGTGCTGGGAAACATGCTGTCTTAAGAACTCCTAATCTGCTCAGCTCAAGAGAGTAGAGACACAAGCAAAACTGTTACTCTCTTTGGTGCTCTGTGGGCAAATTAATAATGAATTGAAGTCCCAGGGAAAAGTCACTTCTTTTTGGTTTAACTTCTTAAAAAATTGGGAGGCAGAATTGTCTCAAGTGCCAAAAAATAAGTTTACATGAAAAATATTTATTATACCACAACAGACAGCACCAGAGGAATGCTATTTTGATAGTAATCAATGTAGTACTCATAGTACTAGTGGCTGTGATACATCAGTTTTGATTCCATAGAGTATAAACTACTGGGGTGTGACCATTTTCCACACAACAGGATGATTGATTCAACACTGCAAGGTGCTCAGCACTCTTTGCTCTCAGCAGAGCAGTTGGGAATTTCCTTCCTTTGCCGGACCGAGTACTTTATCAACCACTTCTATTTTGGCTCTAATTGTGTAACTTTATTTTCACTAAATATAAAATAAGAGCAAAATACAGGGAAGTATTACTGTTTGTGCCAATTTTTGTTGGGTATTGTAACCCATATCAGAACCTTCCCTGGCTCTTCCTGTACTGCTGTAACGAACCCGTAACAGCAACAATTACATTAGGAACATATTGAATATTTACATGTGCCACTGCATAGCTTAACAAAACAAAGTTTTAGTTCTCATAGTAGTGTTCTGGTTGCCCCTACACCCTTTTTCCTCAAGGGTCATATGAAACAATAAAAAACTACACTGCAGGGAAAAGTACACTTCCTAAAGCTCAAGTACTCAGAATCAAAAACCCAAGGAAAATGTTACCAGTTTCCTTTGTAATTATTATTTTATTCAGAAATGTATATAACATTTACAGATGCTTGGCTCACAGCAGTCTTTAAAATCTCTGCAATTCTTCAAGTAATCAAGATAACATGAATGCCTCTCTGGATGGTGATATTAGAAGAAAGAGCAAATAGATTAGAGAACTGTAGTCCCACTCAGTTAGTATGTAAAAATAATGTTCAAGGGCTTGTTTAAATCCACAGAAAAGTTAGGAAGTTTAACAATAAGCTTTTTGAGTTAGTTATTGCATATGGCCTAGCAGATAAGTCCATCTTATCAGTAGAGACCCCAGCAACCAGTGATTTTTTTGTAAAAATGCAAGTGGCAAATAAATTGCTAAAACACATCTAGAAATTACAATAAGAATCAAAGAATTTATGCAGAAGAAGGTCCCTGTCAGGACCACAACTGAATTTTTAGTGTCAGAAAATAATTAGTCAAAATAAATCGGTCTTCCCTCCCTAGCCACAACATGGGCTAAAGGAACATGTTTGCAGCTAATGGGATTAAAGTGGAAGACAAACACCTTCTCATGTGATTGACTCCCATTTATGCCTCAGTGGGATGGGCCCACTGGTCTTCTGGGAATTACCAGAATGTTTATGCAATGCCCTAAAAGGGTTTAAGAGGAGAGTTCCTGGAGTCCAGATTATCTCCTGGTATACCATCTTTCTGAAGAGGAGATGTGCTTTTTTAGAATTCTTTTGAAATCTACTACTTTTTGTAGACCCCCATACAAACAAGCCAACATCCTCACCAGTGCATCGGCCAGTTGATGTGAACCTGTAGCCAGGTTTACAGTCACAACGGTAGCTACCAGCTGTGTTGACACATTCTGCATTTTGCTGACACACTGGTCCATTTTGGCATTCATCAATATCTGCCAATACAAAAAGGGAATTTGATTGTTATGGTAAGAGAAAAAGACAGCAAAACCACCTGTTTTTTTTTAGTGTGAAGATTATTACCTTACCCACATATATGAATTTCTTTCTAATTCTGAAAAAATAAATATATTGATGAAAGTACAACACATTTAGGCATCTCCCTGACATGATCCCAAACTCACATGCTCCCCACTTGTAAAATTCATTCCTATTTAACTCACACTGCTGTCTTCAGTTTCTCCATTAAACTGACTAATACAATGCTAGGAAATGATTAAATTGGGAAAAAATTACCATGTGTTTATATTACTGAAATCTTTGTTCCATTAGAAAAAAAAATATCTTGGAATAAAAAAAAATTGTGCTCATGATCTGACTTCAGACAACTACTCTGTTCTTGGCTTTACTGTCAAATGTGAAAAACAATGTTTCTTCCCATGACTGCTGACTCATGCTCCTTCAAGGTGTTAGATGTCTGATGGAAAATACAGTATTTTCTATGCAAAAGAATTCAAAACGTCTTAATTAACATAGACTTACTACATTGATACCAGTATTTTCCCCTCATTAAGGATGACTTGCAAGTGTAACAGATCTGCCAGTGTCTGAATTGCCAGCCGGTTAAATCCCATTTCTCTGAATGGGATCAGCACTCTACCTTCACAGATCAGTAGCTTGTCGTTGTAGAAGAAACCCACTGGACACTCGCATCGGAAGCTGCCAACCATGTTTATACAGATCCCATTTTCACACACTCCAGGAATCTCTCTGCACTCATCAATATCTGCAAGAAGAAATTTTTTAAATACTCGTAAACAGCACTTCATGAAATCTCCTGCTACAGAATACACCCTATTATGCATTTTTCCTTAAGAGAATTATTAAATGTATAATGTGAGCATCAGAATTGTCCAAAATGCAACAGACAGTGAGTCATTCCAACCTGTAGAAATGTAGGTGTTTCCTGTTTTGTCAGGTTCTGACTCTTCACTGTAGCCAAGATATAACCTGCCACACAGGAGTGCAGAGGGTAGCACATGTCCCTCCTCGTCTGCCGCCCACAGCCCTGATGAACCTCCTTGATCTCCCCGAGTGTTACACTGGATTTATTGGGAAGGGCCAAACAGAGAGAATGTACCTGTCTTTGGTTTAATACAGGAGTACCATGATTGAATGAAAACACTTGTCAGAATTAGTTTTGCACCATTTTACCCTTGTTAATCTGAAAAGACTTTCATGTTTTTATGTAACAGGTTGAAAGTGCCAATGCTAGGTAACATCTGAAGTGCTGCCAACATGCTAGTAATTAGATTGATTAAGCCAAGCAACCAGAGCATGCCAATGCTCCATATACACCAAGGTTAAGTAACGGATTTTGGCAGCAGAAAACCCCAGCTGCTATTACAATCGTATGTCTTGCCTGCTGGGTCCTTAAGTTACGCGTCTTTAATATTCTGACAACATGAAAGACTTCAGAGACTCCTCAAAAGCCTCTCCCTTTAGTAAAAATTGCCACATGCACTGATGTACACAAGACAGAGAATATGGTGGGAAACTGTCAGCTAACATGAGATTCCATCAGATAACATAAATTTTTAATTTTTGCTGCTGGATCAAACCCTTAATTTCCTACATTACATTCTGTTATTCTGAGTCCTCTGATTATATAAAGGATGACTAAAAGTAGAACTACTTCTGTCTCTGAAACAACCACCTGGAGTAAGTATATAGAACTTTAATCCAAACAGAAAAGTAACATCATGTAAGGACCATAACCAAGGATTACAGGGCACACAAAGGGCTGTCCCTGCAGAGTAGGTGCTGCCTTGTTCCCATGCCCTGTGCCTACAGATGTAAGGGACAGGAGAACTCCTGCGCAAAAGCAGCAGGTTGGGTCTACAGCTTGGTGAGACCCGCCAGGATCCCGAAGCAGCAGGGACAGCCTGTGATTCGCACAGCGGAAAGCTGCATGTGCATCAGTCTCACCACAGTGCTGGATGCACTGGGATGTACTGGTGGCCCTTCTGTTTCAGTTGGCTGCTGAATGTGCTTCGTTCTGTGACGTGGCAGGGCAGACAGCACAGACTGCAACATGCCTGGCACGCAAGTCAACTGCTACAGATGCAGCTTTACCTATGCACTTTGGAGTGATCCAAGACCTCCCTGCTGATGCTGCTGAATGGCCCAATTACCTCCAGTAGACTTGGCAACAATTTGGGCTAATGCTAATAGCTAGAAGGGGGAACTTTGCTTCTACGAAATGACCTGGTAAATAATAAATACTGTACATTTCTGTATTGAACTTCATTAAAAATTACACGCCCCACTTTACTAAAAATATTTCCATCTAACCAGCTGAACACTGCGTCACAACAGCAGCTTAATGCTAAAGGACGTGATTACTGCCTATACACTGTCTCTGTTTGTTACAGGGCACGTTATCTGCTTCTTACTTGCATTTTTGTGTTAATAGAAAAAAACAAGGAGTCCCATTAGGGATTTACTCAACTCCTTGTCTTAGAATTCCTCATTCTCTCCCTCTTTTTGTTTTGCAATTTGTTACTCACGATTCAAATGTTACACACAATAACATATGTGAGAAATATTCCAGCTGAGCAGAAAAAAGGATTTTTGTGTCAAACCAATACACAGGGGAACTGATGTGAAATGTCAGATTAAATCTCTCCTTCAGTTTGAAGGAAAGACTCCTAATTCCTCTCAGCCCAAATGTTGGTTGGCCTTACTCCCAGACCTCTTGTTCTCGGTATTTGTGCCCTGCTCATGGAGGCCTGATTACAGTTTCTTTGGAGCTCTATGTTGCCTCGATCCCAAGCAGCAATGATCATTGTTACCAGCTAGGAGGAGCTAGGCTGAAAGTTTGCAGGCTCAGACTAAAGCGGAGGGTTGAAATCCATTACACTGTTTAGCTGTTACTCCTCCCGTGAAAAAATAATTGGGAAAACAAACCTCCTCTCTTTCCCTGTGCAGAGGTAGCATGGAATTTACTTCAAAATAGAAATTACAACTCACCAACTGGTAATCCTGTATAAATGTCAATGAAGAAGCCAGGCCTTTGACTTCCACAGAGTGTGGAGAATTCATCTGCAACCAGAAAACAAAGCAGCGATTATAGTATTTGGAATTAATCAACAGTCAAAAAACAATCATTACATCCTTTGCCCAAGAAAATTCTTCTAGTCTTTCAGCACCTGCAGGGCACACAGAGGTATGCAGACCCTTCCACGAGGCTCACCGTGTGGTGTGCTTAGTATGCACTTGGGTTCTCATTCAAAGGCCATTGAAATTATTAAATAAAAAGATGTAGAGGGCTTGGAATCACATGCTGATTTTGCTTTGCATATGCTTTTCTCTGTGCATTACAGTTTTTACATACAAGTCCAGATATGACTTTTAAGAACCTGAACTGTAAGTTGGAAGTTATTCAAGTAAGTGTCTAGAAAGTTTGTTCTTGAAGCAAACTGCCTCCAACCAGAGTGGCATGTCCTGAGCAGCTCTGCCGTGTCTCAGTGGAGGAGTCCTGTATGCCCGTACAATTCGGTCAGGTATACACCTACATCTGACATTTAGCTGCTTGACACAGATCATTCCCAGGGGACACCAAGGTACTTCTCTAAACCCATGGCTACCAGAAAGGTCCTTTGTGGCAATTCGCAGTCAAGGCACAGCACAGAAGACACTGTATTTGTTGGAGCAATGCCAATAAGACCTTGATCAGCACCTCAGGACTGAATCAACAAGCACTCGCAAAGAGACAGATTAACCAATATAGAGCATGAAGTCTCCCAGACAGGGAAACTGTCAAAAAGGAGGCACAGCCCAGCAGCACCAACACAAACTACTCCACATATGCCTTCATTGTGACCAGCATTGATCACCTCCAGGCCAAAAATGTAATTAATCTCTTCATTTTAGACACACAAGAGCAAAGAGCAAAGAGCAAAGACAAAGAGCACATCTCTAGCAATGTTAAACCCACCAACATAGCACATCTCTAGCAATGTTAAACCCACCAATAGTAATTATTATGTTACCAAGGCTTTCAAACAGCTTTGCAATGCAAAAAACGTACCAGTGCTCGGGATAGGACATTGTTCACAAGGCCTATTCCACGCACGACCAATGTTGTAGGAACAGCAGCACATCTTCTTGGTCATATTAAAGAGCAGCTCACCATCACAGGTTTGATTGTCAGCATAGTAATTTCTGTAACACAGACTTCTTCTCATATCTGTGAAAATGAAGAAAAACCCAGGCTAATGCATTAGCAACTCTTAGAGAAGATGATCTACCTGAACAGTTTAGGAGATACCGCCTTCAAATATGTACGTTTCAGACACCTGTCAAGGAGATGGTGCAGCACTGTAGAATACTACAGATAAGCTTGTCCCTAGAAGCCTACTGTAAAAGTATGCAAAAGTGTTTGCAATACAAATATTCAAGAGCAACCAACAAACTGTAACACTGATAAGACTCAGCAAAGGATTCAATATTGGCCTTCTACCCAACATTGAAAAGCATGAGCTTGTTTATGGTTTCCCCTAAAAACTGTACACAGCCTGTGACTTCACTAAACTTGGAAGGGATGAACACAGAAAATATCAAATTAAAGGAGAAATTCTGCTGCGGTACTGAAAGATCTGTATTAAAAGTGATCGGTCTTGCTTTATTTTATAAAATTAATAAAAGAAGCTAGATCTTTCATTTAGTTAATTATTGTATAACTAAATTGAGAGAAATCGTTCTCATTTGTGCCAGGTAAAGCCCTGGCCCAAAGCACTAAAATGAAGCTTTTAAAAAACCCAAACAACAAACAACCCATACCCATGCAGTTGTTTCCTCCATTGACTTGCATGTAATCAGGAGGACAGATGCAGGTGTAGTTCCCAACAGTATTGTAACACGTGCCAGGTCCGCAAATGCCAGGTGTATCACACTCATTCACATCTAGAAAAGAACAAAAAGGCAGTGAGTGGCCACAGAAGCTTTCTCATTGTGCTTCCAAAAACAAAAATGTCTCGGTAACACTTGAGGTAGGAAGGCGCTGGTGGAGGAGAGCTGAAGGGACTCTGAGCAAGGTCACGGTTGACTGAAGCCCACACAGAGAAGGAAGTGGTGGCACAGCTGGCCACAGAAAGCCTGGCTGTGGTGCAAAGATGGGAATTCTGTTATGTCTAGGTAGCTCAGAGGAAGCAATTTGATTTTTGCACCTGTTGCATAAAAGTAATATTTGAGGATCTCATCCAATCTAGCTTCCCAGATCTGGACAAGAACCAAACTTGTTCCCTGTGGAGTGTCTGTTCCAATAAAGAAGGATGATAAAACAGACCAACTGAATGGTTCAGGTCTGTTTGACTGGGGAAAGTGAGCACAATATGTCATGTTTAGGGGCACATCAGGGGGGACAAGATGTCACGTCAGAAGATATTTAGATTAGATACTAGAAAGAAATTCTTTACTGTGAGGGTGCTGAGGCACTGGAACAGGTTGCCCAGTGAAGTCGTGGATGCCCCATCCCTGGAAGTGTTCCAGGCCAGGCAGGATGGGTCTTGCAGCAACCTTCTTTTGTGGGAGGTGTCCCTGCCCATGGCAGGGGGGTTGGAACTAGATGATCTTTAAGGTCCCTTCCAACCCAAACCATTCTATGATTCTATGTTTACTTCATCAACAGATTTTGATGATTTTAAACCTTTGTGTAAAAAAAACCTCAAGCAACACTGCCCACAAAAGACCTCAGTTCCCAGAACTTCAAAAGTATTTCACTAGCCTTACCATTTTAAAGTATCTATGACAGACCTCTAAGGAAAAATACAGAGGTAGGTTTCCTCTTAAACATTGTTGAGCTATATAAGCACAATATGGAGGAAATGTTTTGGTTCAGCCTTAATTTAGGACCTCAATCTTCTGCATTTCTGCAGTGTTTGTCATAGGCATGTGTGTCCATACCTTTTTTCCACTGCTTATTTTCTCTCCTGCTCATCTCAATGTCCAATTGAGCACTGTAACCAACCTAGCAGACTCATGGGGCACGTTTGTTCTTTATCTGACTGCTTATTCATTACCCATTACTAGACAGCAATTTTTTTATAGTTGGCTAGTTAATTATGTTTTTTAAAGAAAAATTGTTGGATTTTCTTGTTTTGATTGAATCTGATAATTTGAAACAAAAATTTGCATTTATTTCAACATAGTGAAAAAGGAATTTTCTCTCTTTCAATGCAAGACTTCAACTTCTTCCAATTTTCCCACCTTTACACTGCTTGGTCTGGTTATATTCCTTTTCAAGGATAGATTAATTCTTCTCCATATTGATCTGTCATCATTTTATAAGAATAAAAACAGAAGACTAGTTAAGTGAAGGCTACGTACCATCGCACACTCGAGTCTCTTCATTCAAATAGTACCCTGATGGACACTGACACTGGAAGCTACCAAATGTATTAATACATTTTCCACCTTGGCAAAGTCCAGGCAGTTCTTGACATTCATCAATATCTGTTTAAACAAAACCACAAACATTTCATTCATTTTTTTTTCCATGAAAAAAATGCTCACTGAAGAGTTTCATAATTCTAGATATGAAAATATAGGAAAACGTAAACTTTACCCTCTAATATAACTGTAATGGGGTTTGGTCGGAATCCTTCTCCTCCAGGGCAAAGAACCTTATATTCAGCTGAAAACAAATATAGATTTAAAAACTTAAAATAGCAGAAACATTTTCAGCACAATTTTTTTGGAAAACTAATCATATTGTTACAGGTAATTTAAATGTAAAGTAACAAAGTAACCAGATATAAATATTAGATTTTACTCTGCAACATCAACTGCTATTCCATTTCATAACAGTTTTTTGTGTAACAGCAAACTTGCTCAGAAGTGATAATAATATTCTGACTAAACCTTTTTGGAAGACTAGTGAAGCTTTTGGTTAAGACTGGTGGAAACCCACCCCCTGCATGTAAACAATAAACCATTATACCAGTATTTGAGTTACCTGGCTAAAATAGAAAAAAAAACAATAAACACATTATATTGTTGTTTTTAACCCAGGAAAGCTGACTTACTTGTGTTCACAAGTGGGCAATGTTCACAGGGAACTCCCCAAGCTTTGCCCAGGGAGCAGCAGCAGGAGGCCTTGGAAACACCTACTCCAATCTCATTGCTGCAGAAGGTGCCACCGTTATCCCCACGAGTTTTAATGTCCAGGTAACAGTTGCCAGATCGTGTATCTATTCATAATGCAAACAACAAACATCTTATGAAAGAGGAAAACACAACACGTTATTTCAGGATGATGGATACCTTCAGATGGCTTTTATTTCTTGTAGTACACCCAAGGAAAGTAACTTGCATTGTCCAGGAAGGCATATATTTTCCCACTCAGGTAAGACAGTGGTGCCCCACCTCTTGGCTTTGTTGGATATCTCACAAAGTAGGGAATTCATTCAGCATGACCTAGGGCAGTTCAGCCAGGCCTTTTCTGATTTTGATTCCCATTTTCACCCACATTTGTACACCCTTCCAGAAACCCACTGCTTTCTCCTCTCCTTGAGGTTAACAAGCATGAAAGCATCTACTAAATGTTAGGAATTTCAAAAACATTGGAATTTAAGTAGCATCCCTACGCCCTCTCAAACAAACAAAAGCCAAAAAATAGCAGAGGATTACTAAGCAATTGGAGCCTAATTCAAAAGCACTTCCATGGGTCATGAAGCTGCACCTAGCCAAGCTGCGCTCAATGCTCCAAGAGCATGGGTGGCTTTATGCCGCAGCTTCATTTGCCTGCCATCTTGGGGCCAGCTGGACGTTGTTTTAAGCTTGTTGAAATTTAAAATTGTCTCATGCCTGCTGTAAATTGTGGACAGCTGTAACAAGCCCCAAAGGGTTGGTTCTGGCAGCTGGGCACTGCTGGCATGCTACATCACTGGACATACTCCCTCTGCACTACTACAGCTTCTAAGCCAGGGGGAGTCAGGTGGGAGTTGCAGAGCTTTCCAAAACTTTGTTGTGCCAGCCCTTTCCCATGACCTGTGACTTTATTCCTAAGCAGTTAGCTTTGCTTGTAAATCACATAAGGAGTGGTCCCTTACCAACGCATCCAACTCTGGTGGGATTCAGCTCAAAATCCGGAGGGCACTCACAGGTGTAACTACCAGCAGTATTGATACACGTGCCACTAATGCAGGTTGTGGGATCTGCACATTCATTAACATCTGCAAGAGAAGACAGCACATGGTAAGTGAATACTCAAGGACAGTGCAAACCATCGATATATCAGGTTATCATAGGCTGACCACCATAAATCTATTAGATATGAGATACTGATTTCCAGAAAGCTCTAAAAATATATATAATCATTTTGGAAGAACAGTAGTCTGAGATGAATTCATCATTTAATGGGGGAAAAAAATGTTTTTCCTGGAAAACCAATCTATGAACTAATATTCACATAAAGTACTAAAAAAGTACTTAAGGGGAAAATACACCACAAGGTCATAGCTTACCATCCGGTACTGTAAATGGAAGCTACAAAGCACAACACATCTTTGCCTGGCAGAGGTAGAGAGACCAAAGGGTTCTCTCTGCTCTGTTCTCCCCCTTCTTCTCTTAAGACAATGGGAGGTCAGGGGGTGTCAAAGGAGGGGAAAGAGGAGTGTAGAAAAGGTGAGAAGGAGAACCTTGTGTTATACAGTAGGGAAGCCTGATTTTTGTAGCTTTTTAAAAGAATTGCCTAGGGGGCTGACTACAACACTAACAGAAAATCAAAAAGTACGTTGTTCAAAAATGGCTTTACCTGTGCAGTTACCACCACTTCTGTCCAACTCGTAGCCCACTTCACACTCGCATCGGAAAAGTCCAGGGAGGTTATGACAAGTACCATAGACACAGATGTTAGGAAGTGAGCACTCATCAATATCTGACAGAGAAACAGGAAGGGAAAAATATGAGATTTCCTTATCTTTTTAAGATATAGACAGAGAACTGCAAAACTGTTCAGAAAACATGGATCTGGAAGCCAACTGCTCCTGCACACTGTGTAATACCAGAAAAAATAACATGCAAGATTTATGTTTGGAGCCTAAGGAACCTAATCCATAACCTTTTTTATGGGGCAAAAGACTCTTTCCAGTGTCACTGGAAACCATGCCAGAAACAATCTGAACTTATTAGTGGACTAATCTGACAAGTGGTGAAATTAAACATGGCAGGAGATACGCTTTAAAAAATGAAGTTCATTCTAAATCAGCAGTCATCTGCAAAAGGAAAAGCTTGTGCCCAAAGGTGAACTTGATGCTCATCTTGGGGTTTCTGCATTTGACAGATCTCAGATCTCAAGTTTGGCAAGTGGAGCTCACTCTTTTGTGTCTTTTGTCCAAATCACTGCATCTGATTCAGTACTTACTGAAAGCTTTATGCACTGCACAAAGAACAACCAATTTGATACAATAAAAAAGTGTGTGTTTATGAAGGACCTTAAAATACTGCATTTAGTGTACACATCTGAGACATCAATGAAAGTCTGTTTTAGCAACAGGAGCTAGGTTCTATATAAGCTATTTAAAGTTAGCTAAAAGGTTTGAAAGTAAATTGTTCCATGAAACATTATGAAACCTCATAGTGTTTTAGTTTACATGAAAATTCACTCTCAAATTATTTTTCTTGGTAGATTACTAAAAAAAATATACAGAACACTTTTCAGGGGAAATAATCCCATTTATAGAGATGTACTTATGAGCTCCATCAAATACCAGTGCATATGAATTATTACTATGTCAGAAGATACGGCTGCTGCTTCTTGACTGACTTAACTGATTAGTGTTGTATCAACTGAGGATTTCAAATGTTACAATCAAATACATGATCTCAATCATGTTGGTAACATTCTTATTATTTGATTTTTGTGCTTCTTTGCATATGCAAAGCTCTTATGAAAGCATTGTAAACAGTTAACTGACAACTCACTTTCAAAACTGAAATACTCATGGAATTTCTGCACGGCTTCAAACTCTGATTCTGCACCTCACAGAAGGTGTCACTGTATTAGCTACCAAATCAGCATTTTTCAGCTTCATATACACCAAAGCACAGTAACAACTTTTTCTGTTTAACCATTATGATAAAATCAAGGACTGAGTACAAACTGACCAAGATGAAATGGTAGCTGATAGTGCCACTTGGATCACCAATCAGACCCACAACTAATATGTTGTAATATAGGCTCCAAAAAGCTGTTCCCTCTTTATACAATAGGTAGACCTATCATATAAACACCTAGAGGCCCATAATAAATATAAAAACAGAAAAAAAAGCAACTACTATTGACAATTTTCATGCAGTTCTCAATACAACCACAACTGCAACCAACTGTAGAATTTTTCAAACATAAAATATTATTAAGGCAGAATTTGTTGAGTGTTGTTTAAAGCTTACAGAGAATTACCTTCACATGCTTTCCCATCTGGGCTTGGCAAAAATCCCATATCGCATTCACAGCGATATCCTCCAGGAGCATTGAGGCACTGCCCATTTTCACAGAGATTCAAGTTTTCTGAGCATTCATCGAGGTCTGTAAAAGGAAGAGAAATTGCAGGTTTACGGTAAACATGGCTTTCTCATCAACATTTGTTTCAGCGGAAGCATACAGTGTTCCAAGGATTTTAATTATGCTAGTGGCTGTGAACACTTACAGAAGACACTGCAATCTAGTTATGTGCAGAGGCTATTGCATGTAACAACTTGGTACATTTCTTACATGTTGAAGACAGAGCTTCTAATCAAAAGAAAAACCAGAGAGGTACAGGCTCCTAAAGTAACTACAGTTAATAACAATTGGAGGCAGTATGCAGGGTCAAATTTAGACTCAGAATGAGCACGTGAATTTTATTATAGTTATTGTTTCTATTACAGCAAAGCCTAGAGGCAGCAATTGAAAAAAGAAGTTTACTGTGCAATGAGCAAACATATGGTAATAGGCATTCTCCATGTCAAACATAAAAAACACTGACAAAAAGTGGCATGGAGGTGAAAACAGCTTGATCAAAATTAAACTGCAGGTTAACAGCTGATGAGAAAAACAGCCTTGCTACTGGACTGCACTACACTTCAGAGAGATTGTGGCCCTTATTCTCTAGCTGAAATTTTATACATCACAAAAACACTACTTGTTGCAACAGAGTCTGGCTGGCACTGTGAGCTTGTAAAAGGCCATGGCTGCACTACCAGGGTGAATGCTGCATGCTTTGGCAGAGGGCTCACAGAACACTTGCGTTCCCTAGTTTGAGTCTCAGCCACCTCTTGAACAATAAGGTACTCAAATAAAAAAATAAATAATTCTACTGAACGCAGAAACTCTGTAAGCACTCCATTTGAAAGATGTAGTTTATAGACTCCTGGAAATCATCATATGGGAAATTAACAAAAAGCACTAGGTTATGAATGCCTCTATGGAAGCTGAATCAGATTCAAGAGTAAATTATACGGAGAGAATTAAACAGAATCCCAGGGTTCATTTATAATTTGAAATTATAAATTTAGCCTTAAACCTGCTGAGCCAGATTCTCAGATGCCATAAAAACCTGCTGTAGTTGACAGAGTGCTGCTGATTTGCAACAGCTGAAGACCTGGCCCACCAGCTGTCCATCGTATGGCTTTATTCTGAACCCTCCATGTCACCACCAGCAACACTGATATCCTTAGTGCAAGAGCAGGCCTCCTGATGACTAAGCTTACATGAGCTAATCAGTGCTTCAAAGCAGAAGACTGAAGTGTGGGCGGGAAACATCTCTATAGCAATGTTTTATAATCACATTTACAGTTTATAAAAAGAGGTTTCAGAAGCAGCTACTTCCATCATTCTACATGTCAGCACTGCATCCTGACACCATCTCTCAAGATGATGCAGTAAAAAGGGCAGACAGCACACGCTCACTTGTGGAAAGAACAATTTTTTGTACACAATTTTATGAAGTAATTTTAATATATGTGCCCTATTATTTAAATACTAAGGTGGGTAGCCAATGGACTGGTTTACTAAACAGCCAAACCATATGATCAAGCATTGTTTGAATGTTTGCCACCCACTCCAACTAATAACAAAAGCTTAATGAAAACTTGCATTTTATCAAGTGAAAAAAGGGCCTGCTTTAGACCAAATATAACACACAGTATCTCTTTCAGGTTATAGCAACTTAGGTGAAGTAGAAGACAATGGAAGATGACCTATTAGAGAATAATTTCCAATGTTTAAAAGCTATTTTTGTGTATTGAATCGTAGACTTAGTGGCAGGGGACCACTGAAGGTCATCTACTGATTTCCTAAGAAAGCTCACCTGTACAAGTGAAGCCATCCCCAGTATAACCCTCCTTACACAGGCAGCGGTAAGAACCCATTGTATTCTTGCAGTCAGCATGTGGGCTGCACATGTGGGTTCCATTGGAGCACTCATCCAGATCTTTAAAATAATAAAAAAGAAAAAAATAAATAAAAAAGCAACATTAGTTAAAAAAAACACACCATGAATACAGACTTTAAATACCGTGTGGCACACAGAAGCTCTACTTCAAATAATCTTCCATAATAAAACCCACACATACGTGGGGTCATCTGACTGGAAAAGCAGGCACAGTTTATTCACAGCCCAACAAAGAAGTCTGACAAGGTAACTGTGAAGGAGGAAGCTGCAGGGCACTCTCAAAACTAAGATCTGTATCTTGTTTTCATCAGGAGCACCAGGAGAGCTCTCACTGCCTCCCATCAGCTACACTCAAGGGCATAGCATCTCTCTCCGTGGTCCATTCTATTTTCACCATCTCACAAGCCAAACATGAGATAATGCTGATTTAATAGTGACTACGGTGGAGAATTTGATCCAACAGATCAAGTCAAATCGACCCAACAAGCTTGAAAACCACTTCTCAATTTGTAGGTGCTGTATTGCTTTTTTCAGAATGGCTGGGACCCAGTTTTGGTCTGACCTTACAAATAAATACAAATGCATATGACTCTCACCTGTGCACTTGATACCGTTTCCAATCCAGCCAGGGCTGCAGCTACATTTGAAACTTCCTGCTGTGTTAGTACATATGGCGTGTCTATCGCAGTTATGGGCTCCAATTTCACACTCATTGATATCTGTAAAAACACAGAGATGTTTGAAGAGCTCATGGATCAAACTTTCTCATGTCCAGATAACTGATACTGGAATTTCTCAGGAAAGACAATGTGAACATGAAAGCAAGCCTGTATTTTTTTTATAACATGACATTTAAAAATGAAGCAGAAGAGAAATAAAATCACAACAAAGGAAAGCAAAGAAGCATGTAGCGTATTTCAAACGTGCTGCCCCACTACCTATTTTTCTGATAGGCACATAAAGCAGTTCTTTTGCACTTCACTCCAAACTCCTGGTAACTCTTATATTCAAGGAGGAATACAGTAACTCAGGGTTTCCTTCTTTTTCTATCTGGTGCACTTAGAAAGAATGTGAGGCCTTTGGGAAGAAGAGGACTAGCATCCATAAAGATTATCACTGCAGGTGTTCAGTGTCCTGGGATGTACGTTTGTCAAGCAACTTTGCAATAGGTTATGGGTCAAATTTGATGACGACGAGCTGCTTTGAGGACCTGTGCTGCCCTGACAACAGGGAAATAGCAGTACAATTTACTGGCTTGCATCTTGCCCATACCTTAACCCGCCCATCCTGGACTCTGCAGAGTGGGTCTTGGGTGGCTCTACATTGCATGGTTTGCTAAAAGGTCTCAGAGGCAACTCTGCTGCCCAGGGATTCCTGGAATGCAGCCCTCCCACAGCCCCCACTGTATCTGCAAGGACGCTGATGAACACCAGCTGGGTACTACCTGCAAACTTCTCCTAGGATTAACCCTAGGCAGTTAACCAAGCCAGGTACTGCTTTGTCAGAGACTGTATGGAAGGTGGAGGATGGGCTGTACAACTGTATTTAACGTGACAGCCAATGGACACAAACATCATCAGGTATGCACTTTATTAAGAACTCAGGAAACCTAACACTGTGGAAAAAAGTCAGCATCCTTGGAGACACCAGGCAGCAAGTCATCTAATCTTCAACATAAGCATTAGTGCCAGCACATTCTATTTCAGTACTTGCTATTTTCACCTTATTTTCATTCTTGCGCATTCTCTGGCAATGTAAAAATGTATAGACAGAAAAAAAACCAATTCTTCCTTGTCACAAAACAATATTAATGCCCCATACAAGTACTTGGAGAATGTATAAACTCAAAGGCAAAGTTTTGAGAAATTACTACTGGTAACTAAAACAAAACTGGCAGGAATTTTGTTACACATCTGAGCTACGGATTTTACAGTGCTTTCTGTAACTGAGCCCTCTCTAACTGTGCTTTACTTCCACGCAGGTTGTACATTATCTAGAATTCACACTAAACCACTTAATATTTATATCTATTTTTTCTGCTCTCCCAGGTGCCAGTAAGGCAGATTTGGCCGCAGTAAGCCAAATCATCTCATTCTGTACAACAGCTGATGGGAAGGAAAAACAAGCTCACAAACTCTGCATAATTCCACACACAAAAACCCAGCTCATACCCCTCTTGAGATGATGATGAAGAAAAAGCATCAGCCATCAACCATGTAACAACTTTTGGGGTTTTCAGCCCCAAAGCCACAGATCCCAGTTTCCCTACCATTGTACCTAAAAACAATTAGTTCTTCAGAGCAAGAGAGTGGAGCCATCAGGGAAAGTGGCCAGGTACTATCTTAATAATTTCCTTTGTAACCTTTTATTAGGTTTTTCTACCCACCTTTCCTTAGAAGGGCATCCTTTCTCTATGCCCGTACATATATTTTTGCCTTTTCAAAAGCACACGTGACTCTGAGAAGCAGACAACATATGTCTGTCATCCTAAAATTAAATACTCAAGTTCAAAAATCACTCAAACTCGTTGTTGGTTTCCGGGTTTTTTTTGGTTGGTTTGTTTGGTTTTGCATGTGTTTGGTTTTTTTAAGTCTGCATAGTGGAACTGTATCCAATCTTACTTTTCTGGGTTTCTTTCTAAATGAGGCATTGCTCTAAATCAAAACCCCAGACATGAGTATTCCCATAATCTGAATGCTGAAGTCTAGATACAGATCTAAATCTGGCAGCTGGAATCTACTATTAATGAATGTTGACTGCACCAACAAGCCTGAAAACATGCAAATGGTCACTTTTTAAAACTTACAAAAAGGCTCAGGAGCAGACAATCTCAGAGCATATTTGCATTTAGCATGTGCAGAATCTCATATGAAGATAACATCACCCTAAACAGGAAACGAGTGTCTGTCAAAATTCTTAAGGGTGGTCAGAAAAAAACACACTCATTTTGGCTTGGACTGAAGGGAAAGACTATAAGGAATTTTGAGAGGTCAGCTACAGTATACATTGACATAAAAAAGCTGAGACAAACACTCTACATTTTAACCTTTACATGATTTAAAAACCCAAACCGTTAAACCACTGCTAACATCAAGATTGCACTGTATTTGATTATTTGATGCTTTGAAACATACAAACAATCACATGCTTCCTTATACCCTGCAGAGCACAACAAAACAACTCAAAAATATCATCAGTGGAGAGAATTCTGCCAAGAATTTTTTTTAAACCACCAGCAAACACAAACAGAAACTTGCATGCAAAAGCTACACCACAATGAAGTCATGCTCAGGCTCAAATTTAAGGCAATCAAAAACAAATTTTCAACTCTACATAAAGTGACTGTGGGGTCCGCCCCATCCCAGCCCACCTCCTGCTGACCTGCTAACACTTTGCACCTGAGAGCCCCCATTAACATCTCTCAGTGGAAAAGCAGCATCGTGACACCGGTGCCCTTGCACTGGACACTTGGCTCCCCCATCAGCTGTTAGACAGATGCACTAAAATGCTTGGAATCTTCTGCAGGATGAAAGTTGTGAGTGCAAGTCTATATCCAAACACGGGTATTTATAATGGTATCAACTTTCTTACGAGATCATCCACTGAAATGCCATTCCACTTGCTTTGAACAAAATCCTGAAATCCTTCTCAGCTTTTTTCCAGGAAAAAAATTCAATAGATTTCAGTGGTTTTTGCCTGGGTAAAGATCAAATAGGGAATGCAAAATATATTTTCTAATACCATATACCTTTACAGGGACATTGCGGGGCTTATTTCATTGATGCACGGAAAGGTTTTCAGATACTTAAATGAAAGCTGATTGAGGCATATAAAATACCGTCACTGGCTTTATCCCAGATTTTACTTATTTTCAAAGCTATCTGCATTTAACTCAGATGTTGTTTTGCTATAATCCCTATTCTCTCCTTTCATTGTACAGCTGAGTTATAAGCCTAAATTTATTGCATTCCAATTATTTCCAAGGCAAAAGATATCTCAGACCAAACACGGTCCTGTGTAAACGGGGCAGTGAAATCAATGGAATTTATGCCTGCTTATACTGGAGCTTAATATGGATTTATGTTGCCATAAGTATTGAATTATGGCTTCACAGAACGAAACAAAAAGGAGAAGTTGAGCTCTGCAGGGGAAAAATTAACTCACCATAAATATCTTTAATAAGAGCAAGAGTCCAGATTGTGCTGTCTGCATGGCAGTACAAACAGTACTACAGTCTTCAAATACTCCGACTATTTTCTTGTAATTGTTTGAAGAGAAAGGCATTACTCAGTCTGAGTAAAGGTATCATGACTCAAAGAGCACACAGGAGGACACTACCCAAGTCAGGGTTTCATACAATGATGGCCTATTCCCTTTGACTTTAGGGGGATTTTCACTAAAGATTGAAGGATTGAGTCACTGATTTATATCAACCTTCTCCTTCTGCCTCCAGTATGAGGCCGTGACAAGCCAAGGAAAATAAAGACATTCCAATCCGAGACTGACACTGCATCCTCAGCCAGTCCCATTGTGCCCCAGTCCTGCCGCACACATGTTCTCAGCTTTGCAATTGCACAACTCCCATTAGTACTAGGGGAGTTGTCTGCCTACAACAGATGAGAATACGCATGATAAATAATATGCAGATCTGACATCATAACAATCCCAAGCACTCTGGGGAAAAAAACTGTCAGTCACCCTACTTTGTTGGCTCCTTCAGTTCTCTTCTCTGGACAAATATTTTTTCTCTCAAGCCTTTGGCAATTAATAAAGCGTCTCTCCCATTAATCACAGAGGCACAAATTTTTAGGGGTGTGGATGTGCAGCAAAAATACATGTCATATATACCTGTCATGTTGGCACTATGCTTGTAAACGTGGCAACCAAAGGAAAGAAACAGCTAGCCACTATCTGCACTGTGAATCTCTATTCAGTCTGGAAGTGGATCATTAAACTCAGCTGAGAGAAGCATGGGGCTAAGTCACTGTATTCTCACCTATACTTGGAAACACCCAAGTCCTTCTTCTGCATTTGAATGAGTGAATATCAACTGATGAAAATTCACAAATTCATCCCAGGACTCTGCACACCATTTACGTTTTCTGTTAAGTTTTATCGGGGCTTCAATAGTCTATATGGGTTCTTAGCAAAGTGTGAATTTAATTCAGTCTCCACCTATAAATCAGTACTGTTTGTCAGGAATTATACAAATCCCTTAAGCATTTTCTGACTTTTTAAATTTTTTGGCACTCTCTGCATATCTGTGCATTTTATCGCACTGACGTTTCACTGGTATTTCAAGCCTGGGTCCAATTCCCACAGGGCCAGTCGTCTGGTGGAAGTCACAAGGCATTTCCTCCTCCTGGGTTGCTGCCCATGTAATCAGGTAGGTAAAAGGGAAGGCTTTTCAGAAGGAGAAGACTGTGAATTTCAACTTAGTGCTCATACAAGTAGAAAAATACATGGAAACGTTCCCCTCTTCTGATCTTTATACCTGTAAAATGGTTTTCTCTTCTGGAATCAACTCTTGGATTTTATTCATCATACTGCATCATAAGCACCTCTTGGAGTTGCACATGGGGCAGTTCAGTTCTTGCCTGCTATCCATCCTTACATCATCACCCTGGGGCGCAGCGTGTTATTGCTGGACAGATGCCTACTCACACTACACTCCTTCTGTAATACCCCCAATTTGGCGGGCAACATCTTAATATTATTATCTTCTGGTATTTGGCCTGACACAGCCAGCTCCCAGATTCATAAGGGGAAATGTATTTGTTTCACTGATACAGAACTCTCTTGTGCCATCAAGCCTGAAACACAATGTATTATTAATGGCCAGAAGCCAAAGGCAGGGGAGAGAGGCAAGCACGTTGTATACAAGTCACAAAACATTATGGACCTATTTCTAAGGGCAACTGACAAGGCTCACCTCTTCCTTTCACCACATCAGGTGTTCTTCTCTTTGTAACTATGTTATTGTCAGCCATGCAAGTATGCAGTATGCACTCACTCCTTTATCCACTATCATCAGCATTACTGGATGACAGCAAGCAATGTTCAAGACCAAACTCTTGAACATCACATCCCACACCAACGCAGCAGCTGAAATTCTTCTAGCCTTTCTCCAAATGGCACCAGCATGGCCCTTGCAGAGTCAGAGCCTGGACTCAGCCTTCCAACTCCCTAAGCCTGCTGTGGAGAAATCCAACTGACTTTTAAAGCACAGTTATTTTTGATCTCTTAACCATCTCATGCAACTTCTGTCCCCAAGTTCACCTCATTCAGTCTGACTTGTCCTCTAGGACAAGAGGAAAAGGCCTCAAGTTATACCAGGGGGGGGTTAGATTGGATATTAGGAAAAATTTCTTCACTGAAAGGGTTATCAAACATTGGAAGAGGCTGCCCAGGGAAGCAGTGCAATTGCCATCCCAGGAAGTATGTAAAAGATGGGTAGACATGGTGCTTAGGGACATGGTTTAGTGGTGGTTTTGGCAGTGTCAGGTTAATGGTTGGACTGAAAGGTCCCTTCCAACCTAGATGATTCCATGATTCTATGACTTTGTGAAGAGCGCCCTGAGCCTGTGCAAGCACAGCTCCACTCATAGAGAACAGGAGATCTGTGCACACAGCTGTAACTGGCAAGGATGGATGGGAGAGAGTCAGAGAGGAATCTGCTCCTCTGTGAAAGTATTAGAGCAAGTAAATCTAAGGTTCTACATCAACAGTGAAATACTGCAAATTTACAGGCAATACTCCAGAGGGGTGATGAATCACAAAATACAAATGCAAGTGCCAATACAGGATTTCATCTCTGTACAAGTACATGCATATTTTATTGACAGAAAAAGCAGAGACAAGATATTTGTCATAAAGCTGGGCAATCTGGAACTGGGATATGGTAAAACTTTGCAATCTTCTCCCTAGTGGCTATTTACCATTGCCTACCTAGAAAAATCTAAAATGAACTGCTCTAAGTCAGTATTGCCATAGCTTGCCCTGTGAATGGAAATTAAACCATTTGTAGCACTTTGCCTAGGACACCTACATCTACAATGCATATTTTTGATAGTTTTTAAAAATATATTTTTGTCACTAAACTCTGTCCACATTCTTACTGAGAACCAAGGAGGTGGAGAACTAACATCTGTGTGGGATGGGAATGTAAGTCAGTGGGTGGATTCTGAATACTGTTAAATGATTGGGGAAAAAAAACATGTTTATTTGTTAAAGTGGAAACAATCAGTAATGACAAGGGAGCTGAAATATTTAGACAAAACTGTAATGGAACCCACAGGACGTTATTTAGTTATTCTCATGAAACAGAGAACCTCCCATTCAAAGCACTGTATGCATTTTTGTATTTTTTTTCCACAGGAGTTCCTAGAAACTATATATGCTTTTGATCTGCCTGTAAGACAAAAACTGAATCCTGGTGTTAAGGTGCTGTTGGCAAGGTCCCTTCCAGAAGAAGTCCTGAAGGATGCTCTCATAGTCTGCAGTACCTGAGCCTGGGAACTTCAGCTCTGCTCTAATAATGTGCAGACATGAGGTGGGGAATTCAAAGGTCTCCACCATTAAATTAGACTTTTAAAAAAGAAGGTTCTGCTCTGCTTCCTCCCTTTTCTTATTTAAATAAAAAAAAAAGTTGGTAATTTATTTTGAGTATGGTCCCACCTCAGCTGTATCAGCATAACTGATACTTTAACTTTTTGTCTCAGACCACTGGCCTCTATCAAATTACTGAGCCCCTCTACAGCATCTGTTGTAGTTCAGCTGTCCTGTGGATTTCCTGGTAAGTGCCACCCTCCCTGGAACACCGGCATATAGACAAGAGCAGCAGAGGACGGGCTGAGGGAAAGATAAAGGCGTGCGAGGTGGTGGGAAGAGCCCACATGGCAGACAGCATCCATCCAGAGGGCTGGGCTTGGCTGAGACCAGAACGAAGGGATTTCCCTGCCTCTCCTTTAACAAAAAAAGCATTGCCTGGGACATTTGCCACTATCCTGTGTCACATGATGCCAAAATGGTGGCTATTTCCAGGCACTTCCCCAGAAGCAATACCTCAGATTCCTTCCCTGCCTCCGTGACCTTTCTCAGCCTTTTGCCTTCTACTGGTTGCTTCATCATCCCTGCCTGCTCCTGACCATCACTCATTATGCTGGGAGTGATAGCTGCGCCATGTGTAACTGATCAGCATGAGGGTTTTCAGGTCTAGAGTACTGAAGATCTTCATATAATTTAGCACAGCAACAAAGAACATTGAAATGTTGGTCTACAGGGTACAATTAGGGATTTCTTGGATTTAGATCAGTTTATATCTAAGTCAAAAGCAGCTGTTACTAATGCACAACTATTCGTCCACGGTCCAATACGCAAAGTATAACTCCAGCTCTCAGATTGTTCTATGAGAGCTGTAAAAAATCAGCTTCATATATCTCGGATGCTTACAGAAGTATATTATTAACTGTACAATAAGGGCAGACTAAGAATGAAAGTTTGTCTCAAAGACATTGCCAGAAATGCATTTACCCTAAGTCTACATTAAAAATTATATTAAACATATGTTTGCATTCATATTTGGGCAAAGCCTAAGACTCTCAACACCTTGGCTTGAGACACCAGCACTAGTATTATTAATATCGTGCCCTCGGAGCCTGTCTATTTGAATCTCATTTCTGTTTGCTGGCAATATATGAAATAATGCAAATTTTAATTTTGCTGATATAATGTAGTTGAGTAGCTGTATTGTTGCCACTTTGCAAAACTGAAAATATATTTTAGCATATATTTCAAGCCATCTGTGTTTGCCAAAATAACACTTGGAACAGATACCTATTATTTGCATGCATAGTATAGAATTAACTAACCCAAATGCACTGAGGTCCTCAGGACTCTGTTGAGTTACAGGCTATGGCATTTTCTGTTCTCTTAGACCAACAAAAATGCAGTAATAAGCCTGTAATTTTGTTCCAGTGGACATTTTGTCACCTATTTCAGCAGAAGCAGTATCAGGCTAATGCTGTGCCACTGAAGTTCAGCAGAACACAAGCTCAGCAAATTTTTGCAAAAGAGATACAAAATTTAGCACAAATAAGTGAAAAGAAGCACAGTGAGAGGTTTTGAACACTAGAGAAAAGGGCATGCAGACTCATGAGTTTAACTAAAAGTTAATAATTAAACTTTAAAACATACCTGTGCAACCAGTTGTGCCTTTCTTGCCTGAATATCCCATGTCACAATGACAGATAAATGAGCCTTTTGTATTCTCACAGGTTCCACTCAGACAGATGTTTGGATGCAGATCACACTCATTAACATCTAAAAAAACCCACATTAATTAAGATTTATTAAATAACATTCTTAGAAAGTAAGGGGGAAAATGTCTTGAAATATGCTTTGGTACAATAACGGGTCTATGTATGTAAAGAGAAAACTGCTTAGGTTAGTTATTCCTTACTAAGTGTACATTTTGAGATTTGGTTTAACACTGCTCTATTACTGTATCTGTATTAACATAACTTTAATTCCAACTTTCCTTAAAGATAGAGACTAAGATTTGGCATATTATCCAAAGAACGACTATGACTATTTATTGATGCTTTCTATGTATATGTATGTGTGTGTGTATATGTATATTTGTATATGCATGCATATATTAGCTAGTTTTGTACAAACATTTCTCCTCAAATATGCTCCAGTTCTTTAATTTAAAGGTGAATACTTGATTTTGAAGATACACTGTTTCGTGACTTTATTCTACCAAGGTACACCACTTGCACACAATTTTGTCTTTGAGACAAGTTTAAATCAGCACTGGTGATTCATCTTGCTAGAAGTTTTCCACGGCATCATCCACTAGCACTAGATGAAGAGTGCATGCATTCTTCATCTGAACTGCATGAAAACCTCACTGGAAGAGGACCCAAAACATGATGCTATAGATCATCATGTTTGCATTCTAATCCACAGAGATTACATCTGCATTTGATAAACAAAGCTTGTGCAATGGGACTGGTCCTGTAGTCAAGTGGACAGAATTTGGGCATAAGAACCATACTCTTTACACATCATTGGCCACCTACTTGGAAATGATTAATATAATAATTTTTCCCTAGTTAAAGCAGATTGGAAAATAAATACTTTCACTTACCTATGCAAGTCTTCATGTCTTCAGATGCCATGAAACCATCATAGCAAAGACACCTGTATTCTCCTGGAATGTTTGTACACTGGCCTCCATCACAGATGTTAGGATTGTCTTCACACTCATCAATATCTATAGGGGAAAAAAATCAGACTAAAATATTCTACCTTTATGCAATGCAACTAACCATAATCATGCCAAGCAAACATTTTAATACTCTGAAAAACATGCAAATAATTGAGTAGTATGTTGCAAAATTGTCCTGATGAGTAAGCTCTTCATCCCCAGGAAGTCAATGGCAAACATCCCCCTCTGACTCCAGTGGAAAGAGAAACCAACTTTGTAGGTAAAAAACTCATTGACAGGAAAAAAATACCAGAATCTTCTTCACACCACATAGCTACATACAACTGGAGATTCTTGGATACAATCAACAATTGTTGAAGTCAATGGAAGCTCTGAAGTCAAATTCAGTGACAAAAGTACAGGACTTTACAGATTTTAAAAAAACCATCATACATGCAGAATAGCTCTACAGATCTCAAGGATGGTGAAACACTGGAAACAGAGCCCAACTCATGATGGGAATAATTACAGTACATATACTTATTTCAGTAAAAGAATTTATGTGGGGTTTTTTTAACATTTCAGCTGACTGGTCAGGCCAGCCATATAGTTACATCCTCTAGCATGTAAGTTGTTTTCTCAGTTCATGGAATTGGCCATCGCTGATTGGGGCCAAGCTGTAGAAGCAGACACTTTATTATATTAATGCAGCCATGCTACGGTCTGGAATCTTTCAGAGTCCCTGGGGTTATATTAGTGTTCCTTGTAAAAATCCCTAGAATCTCCCTGTGTCAGCACCAACATAGACCAGCGAGAGCAAAAATCAGAAACTCTGCCTAGTGATACCATGGGAAAAAAATCAGCACAAAAAGACAAGATTCAGGAACCCCCTCCAAGAGAAAGGGTGTAACTCATTATCAGACCAGTCTATTGTGAATTGCAGTAATTATGCAGCTGCAGAAAATGAACTCACTTTAACTTAAAATATTATGTTCATTATTCTTCTGTATTTCTACCAGCTAGTGTTTGTGTGGATACACAACTTCTGCAAGGAAGAAGGCTGACCAGTCCCTGTTCATCTTAACAAGCAAATAATGTTGGCATGGACATTAGCCTGGAAATGTTAATTTGGAATGGAATTTGAATTAACATGCAAAATTAAGCTCTAGAAATGGGGATAATAATGACACAAATAAAGAACTTTATTTACTAACCTGTCACTGTACTGATTTCACAGTTGGGGGAAAATCAGCTGACAAAGAACCTGTTGTTTCTCCTAATTGAGCTGATTATTTATGCATAACCTCACCAATTCAAACCTGACCTGCTACTGAACTGAACAGCATTCTTACCAGCTCAATTATCAAGAAATATATTCTGTAATGGCTTCTAGCTTTGTGTGATGTTAAAGATAAAAGACATGTTCACACAGAGAGCAAACTGAAAATGTAAAATAGGTGTTTCACATACTCAGGTCACAGTGCTACTGTATCTTGTACCATGCACAGACATCTAACAGTAAAAACAGATATTCAGTGCAATGAGTAGAAAATGTCACAAGATACATTTTTTCTTATTTTTCACTCAGTTTAGGCAGAGGAAAAAGTTTAGCATGCGAGTTTTGAATATTCACCAAGTGTTTAAATATATAATTAACATCTCTTCAAGAGAAAGCGGCAGCATTTTTGTAAACTAAAAGGGTGGTGAAGGTGACACCTCACATCTCTGGATATTTTCTTCCGTAAACTTTGACTTGACATCAAAGGCGTCTGGTATTTCTCCTATTTAAACTGTAGTATATGTTGGCTATTGCATTCAAGTCTTTCTTAGAGGAGAGTATGAAAATGAATACCTAATAGCTATTGCTGGCTGGCCTGTGAATGAAATTCTATTTTTCAGAGTCAAGGCTGGATATAAATATGCAAAAATTCGCAACTAATATCAAATGTTTTTTTATTCCTCACCCAGGTAGGATCTGACTACAAACTTCCATGGACATGTTTATGGTCAAATTAACAAAATCACTGAGAATCCATTCCTTCCCCACAGTAAAGGCAATTGCATTCTCCGTTTTCCATTTTGAGAAGGGCAAGATGGTAGTTTTCTATTCCAAAGTTTGGGTAAATTTTTGTATGAACTTGCCTTTTCTAGAAACTTGACCCAAACCAAACTATTTCTAATCTAAATATTTTAGGTTTTGAAACACTTAATTTCAGGGTCAGTCAAATTTGCACTTTTTCCAGTTCATTTCTTTCTTTGAGCGAGGGTCCAGTGCTTGCTGAAGATTGGCTATTTTGCATCTTTCTGATAATGTAAGCTACAACGTGGGGGCAAACTACATTTAACTATGCTTTAGGGCTCTTTTATCCTTTGGAATGGTAGCGAGTGGCCTCAGGGTAATTGAGACCCTGGTCAGAGGTCTATAAATATTTACAAATTCTAAATGTGAGCTCTCTCGATTAATTCGGTATAGAAAGCTCTCATTTGTTCCACTATAAAGGCAATTCTATCCCAAGGGATTAACCCTGTTATATTTCTCATGCTCTTCAAGGAGCTCTTGGATGGAATTGGCAAACAGCTGGCAAATATTCACATGCCTCCGTGGGCCAGTGGTTGTGCAGCAAGAAGTAAGGGAACAGTAGGGTAGAATTATCTTTCCAGCAACCTATGTGGAAATCATCAAGTGCAACTCACTCACTGGGATTATGATTCCCAGACTCCCAAAGCAGAGCACCCGGCTGTTACAGAGCTCTGAAAATTTTCTCACAAACCCTCTTTACAGTGCAAGAGAGCTGCTTCTGAAAACAGATTCATACTATTCAGATTTCAGTTGGACTGAAAGTTGTTCAGTTTTGAAGTAATGCAGCATACTTACATTAAACAAAGAATTAAAAATAGGAATTTTCTTGCTTGCTTAAGAACAGATACCACACAACCTCGGAACAGGGCAATTAGCTCCTTTTCTAGTATTTCTGCATATTCTCTCTCCAATATAACCATACAGTACACATGCAGAGCATTTTGGCTTATATTTATGATGATTCTTTCCATTGACTTCAACATATTTGGGATTTAGATCTAATATAACACTTTAAGGGAGAAAATTTATCTCCTACAGAAAAAAATTACACTTTTGTTACCAAATTCAGAATAAACTTGTACATTTTCTGAAATTATGAAGAATCAATTCCCTTCAAAGTAATTCAGTACTGCAATTGTCCAATTCTGACATTTTGGAGATGTTTACTTTAGAAAAAAACTTTCTATGCATTAATTACTTTTTTTTTTTTTACAGTATATTTGTTACAATAGCTTTAATCTTGGAAAAAAAAAAAAAGAAGGTCCATTTTTGAACTATTGAAATAAACACTTCCAGCAGAAAAGTTCCCAACAACCTCCCTTACCAGTGCATGTCCTGTGGTCTGGCATGAGTGCAAAGCCTTGTTTACAGCTACATTCATAGCTGCCCTCTGAGTTTGTACAGAAGTTCTCACAGCCTCCATTCATTATACTGCACTCATCAATATCTAAAAAAAAAGGAGAAAATTACAGTTAAAACCCACAATATTTTTTACTTTAAAGCACATTTCAAGGACACATTTTGAGTCAGCTTTCCAAAACAGCATCAATCCAGAACCCACACTTGATATTTGCACTCTTACTATTGAAATAAACACTTCCAGCAGAAAAGTTCCCAACAACCTCCCTTACCAGTGCATGTCCTGTGGTCTGGCATGAGTGCAAAGCCTTGTTTACAGCTACATTCATAGCTGCCCTCTGAGTTTGTACAGAAGTTCTCACAGCCTCCATTCATTATACTGCACTCATCAATATCTAAAAAAAAAGGAGAAAATTACAGTTAAAACCCACAATATTTTTTACTTTAAAGCACATTTCAAGGACACATTTTGAGTCAGCTTTCCAAAACAGCATCAATCCAGAACCCACACTTGATATTTGCACTCTTCTCAAACGTTCAAGTGTTTGCAAATATAGGCATTGGGATGGATGTCAGGCAGACCAGGAGGAAAAGAGATGGTATCATCTGACTGCATATACAAATACCTCTACACCTCTCTTTCCAAATATAAAAATACCACTGCTGGGTTACCATAGTATGATGAAGGCAGCAAAGTTTTTGTAAGGATCAAGGGAAAAAATATCTATTAGGCAGAATTAAAGCCAGTGGATTTTTCATGTATTTCCATGGCACAATAAAACATATGCATATAAGAGTGCACAATACATGATTTAGGCCAAATATCATTTACAAAATGTGGCTTTAAGGAAATAGTTACCGGAAAGGCCCTATATTTTAGACAATTGCAGATCAAATTAGGACAAATTCAATCAAACCACATGATTCTAGTCCATGGTATGCCAGGAATGCTGATTTTTAATAAAATATAGAACTCGGGATTTAACAAGGTATTCCCTCTTAATAATCAAAGTTTGAAAACTTAGGCTATTTAGAATAATATGCTATTTTATGCATCATGATTGATTTACTAGAGAAAATAAGTTATTACATAATTAACTGTAGTGCTGTCATAATTTCCTTCATTTCTCACAAGTAATGGATGTGCACATTTTGGGGCTTTTTGTATGCTATTTTGACAGTGTGTACTAGACTTTTGAACCACAGTTAGATATGTCTTTATACAACTACTAAAAATGAAACAATGGCTTATGTTTTATGTTCCCTATTTGCTAGAGACCCCGTGTAGATTTTGTCCTTACCAACACAGTACAACTTGTCAGGTGTGGACTGATATCCAGGGTTGCACGCACACTGGTACTTTCCAATCAGGTTCACGCAATGACCATTTCGGCACAGGTTGGTGCTTAGGTCACATTCATTAATGTCTGTTGCAAAAGAAAAAGAGTTTTAGGTCTCAATGAAAACGATACTAAAGCAAACATTGTAAATGCACACGCAGCACAAGAGTGGTATGAAAAGCTGGGCACAACACTGATTTTTTCTGCACGTCTCACCTATACATGCAGATATATTTGGTGATATCTGGTGGCCTGGAGGACAATCACACCGGAAACTTCCCTCTGTGTTGATGCATGTGCCACCTCGGCAGAGAAGGGGATTGCGCTGACACTCATCGATGTCTGTGGGGAGAAGGAAGGCACATCACTGCAGGAGCCAGCACTGCCACAGCAGCATCCTACCCCTCCCCATAGTCTGCTACCCAATACAGCACCGTCTGACTAGATTGGACCGGGAGCCTTTCCTCAAACAAGTCACCCCTTACACTGCAGTGCAGTTAAAAAAAAAAAAAAAAATTAAAAAAAGGCTTCTTCTAAATTTTAATCTACTCTAACTTCAAAGTTCAGGATGGTGTCTCAGTTAGCAAAATGAGGATTGTGGGGATAAATTTAACATCCTAGAATCCTGTCCCTTGCTCAATTCTGCTGTGTCATCCTGCAGAAGCAGTGAAATCACATTTGGGGTGGAAATCAAGTTAAAGTGAGCTTTAATAAGACACAAAATGAGAGAGATCTAAGCCCAGGCACTATCAAACTTTCAAAAAAATACAACCCACAAAAAACCTCCATGCATAGCATAGTAGCACACAGCATACTATTGCACATCTATGGTCTATAAAAAACATACCCATGCAGTTTTTCATCATCATAAATCCACTTTCATAGCCTTCAAAACATTCACACTCAAAATCTCCAGGAGTATTGACACAGATGCCTTGGCCACAAAGATCAGGAGAGATGCGGCATTCATCAATATCTGTAACACAAAACACATTCACAATATTTTCAAAGAGTTCAGTTTTTCCTTCTCTAATCAAAGTTATGAGAGATATATCTATGCAGTTTACCTGTGCAATTCCTCTCTTCAGAATCAAGGGCAAATCCACTGTCACATCTACACTTAAAACTGCCAATAGTATTTCTGCATTTTCCATGGGTACAAAGGCTGGGGACCATTTTACATTCATTGATATCTAAAAATGAAACAGTAAGGACATATGATGTTACCACTTAATACAAGAACAATGGAAACAATAGAAAACACACAGAACTAGCTACAGTAATTGTCATTCGTATATATTTTCCCCTCCTTTCAGACTTCAGAATGTTTAGGTTTGGGGTAATTGGCTTGCTTTATAAACATATTCACATCCATCTGTTCTTCTGACACTGTCCAGCTTAACCCCACTGATAACCCTGAAAAGATGGCTTTCAGCAAATGATGCCAGAGTGTCACTGTGTGATTCCCGTTTAATGCTGGAAGTTTACCAACAATAGTCATAACAAGACTTGGTTTACAGTAAATTAAATTCTGCTGATTTGAGCTATCATCCTGGAAACATTTTTTTTCTACTTCTCCAAGAAGCTCTACAAGGAATTCCCAAAATTATTCACCCTCCCTTGCTTGCTCCACAGTAGAATTAAAGTTATTACACCCTGCACAGGTAAGAAGGATTGCTCTTTCAATGCACCCAAGGCTGACTGCTCAGTTTGTTCCAGTTCTTGCTCTAAGAGGTGCCAGGTTTTCAAAGTTCCATCAGCCAGAGGTGCCACTAGATGCAACACAGGAGGCAAAGTCAGGCACAATTAACCTCTCTAGTAGAGACATAAATTTAGTGTTTTGAAGCTGTAGTACTATGTAGCATTTAATGGTTAGTGACACAGACTAAATTGTCTTATTCTGGCCTTAATTTCCATGAAATATAACTGGATTTTCAAATGTGCCTTAAGGTGAGCAAAGTGCCTGACTCCCACTGAAATCTTCCAACCCACAGGAATTGTCCAAGGGAAGAGTAAAAGGAAAAGCCAGTGGGACTTGCTGGCAATAAACCAAAAAAGAATCACACACCTTTAGAGAAAGGTTTCCCAGTTATCTCTATTTTTGTAGAGAACCCAGGTCCTCTTGGACAAAGAGCTTCAAATTCAGGTGATCCCTTCAGAGGACACTCCTCACACTCAAAGCCCCATGCTGCTCCCACTGAACAGCAGCAAGCATCCATTCGGTGTCGGCCTGGGATTTGTTGGGTGCATTGCTCATCTTCATGCTGCAGATAGCAACTCTCCAAGCGAATGTCTGTTGGGCAATTGAACAATATGTTGAGAGAGAAAGAAAGTAGTTAGTTCACTGCAGAGGAATCCTTTTCCAGAAACTCTTCACAAGACAGTTTGCTCTGCATTTTTGTGGACTCACAGGAATGTACCAAGCACACTGCATAATTTCTAACAGCAAAATATTAACAGTAAACTCAGAAATTAAGAGTTGAAGTAAGTATAAAGCACCATTCTGATAATGGTACTCCACACAAACTAAATTTTGGATGAGAAGAAGATTTTAAGCATTCCAGTTTATCATCTCTATATAAGGCCTTTTAATTACTACAAGCTATGCCCTCTTCTGAGACAAATCTTAGGCATTTACTGTCATAAAGGGACAAAGGTGCTTTGGACAGCACACAAAACTTCAATATTCTGTTGCACCCTCCATTGAGGTGTAGGCTGTGGCTAGGGACACTACGTCCCACCTCAGACACCTGAGTCCTGGCCCACAGCGGTCCCCCCTAGACCCTTTCAACCTTGGTGATTTTGGTGGGGCTGCCGATGAAGAGTGCTAAGAGCACAGACGATCTGTAGGGAGCTAAAATTAATGAGATTCACCTGCTAGCAGATGGTGATAGGCTTTAGCTATTCCCACTGCAGTCTGTTCATATTCCAGCTGAACTAAACTCATGTCCCTGATTTATTCCATTTGGAAATTACTTAAGTGAACAGAAATAATTTTCCTTACTTGTAAGGAAACAAGCAGTGCAAACATTGCTCACCACAGAGATTTGCTCTCCCCTAGTAGACCTGTAAATGGAATTAATACCTACCAAGACACGTCCGTCCAGAAGCATCTAGAGTCATTCCATTGGGGCACTGGCAGACAAACGAACCCAAGGTATTGACACACTGCCCGTTTGTACAGACTCCAGGAAACACCTCACATTCATTTACATCTATTTCCAAACAAAATGTGAATAAAAGTAATCACTAGAATGCTAAATATAAAAATAATCAGAAAAAATATGAACATTCTAATGTTTGTTTTTTAGGATAAAATACAAAATCACAGCAGTTTACATGGCCTGGCAAAATTCCGAATATTTAGGATTTCCTATACTAGTCAGCCAGAACCAATTAATTACAGAAAACTGCTGATGATTAGAAATAATACATATTGCTATTTGGCTTTCCTACATATACTGAAATCAAACTCAAAAGTAACAAAAAAAAGAGAGGCATTTAAGAATTGTATTAATTTTCATACTCACTGTGAGCCAAATTTTTGAAGCAAATGGGCAAAGAAAAGACAAAGATTATGTATTATTCTGAAGAGATTAAGTTATGTTGTATTTTTTTAACTTTTTTTTTTTTTCCCCATTTCTGTATTTTTAATGTTTGTGTCTTCTCAGGTAGACCTCCGCATGTCTGGAAACTACAACACTGTTTGAAATCTGGCCCCATGACCTTGTCAGCAATCAGTAACTTTATATAGATTAAAATAAATTCCTTATGACTGCACACAGAGTTTAACTTCATTAAGTAGATTATATTTCTATATTTAAGTGGCAAATTTAGCACTTTTGGGTAAGGATAATTTGATTAACTGTGTTAGCTTGGCCTGAGCATAAAAAAATGTTTAGCAATCTAAGTGTGGGGTCCTTCCACTAGTGTCCTTTGTGAAAAGCTTCACCACTGCCTTCAGGAAAAAGCCTCCAGCATTAATTATGGCCCAAGACGAAGCGTGACAGAAGAGGATAAGAACAAGAAACAAGAAAAAGAATGACTCTGATAATCTATAGCTGAACACTGATGTATAGAGTAATCAAGAAGTGGGTAGGCTGGACTCAATAAGCCTCCAGAGAAAACTCCCAGTGCGAATAGACTCTGCAGTTCTCAAACCGAATGGAGCAGGGTGGGGGATAAACTTGGGGTGGACATCAGTGGCCTCTGCCCTTGAACAGATATTATAAATAAAAGGCCTATATTGACTGGAAGGCAGGAAGTAAAAAAGCCCCTGGACTACTGAAACCACTAAAATGCAGTTCACAGCCTGTGAGCCATATTCCAGCAGACAACTCCAGGGCTCACCCATAAACTAGAGAAACACTGCCAATTTAGCTTGCTTATTTCCTTGCACAAGGTCCATTACTCATTTTACATGGGCTGTGTATGGGAGAACTGAGTATCACCTTTTGGGAACTAAACTTACTCCCTTGTCCTGTCTCTCACTTGCCAGTAAATTTCCTAGAGATCTTCCCCTGTCTTGAAAAATGCTTACATTGGTTGAAACCCAAATACGGCTTCAGTATGTTAAAAGCAGGGGAAACTACTCTGAAAAATCTGGGGCTATCCAGGCCCCATTGAAATGAGAAAGATTAAAGCATGTAATAGCTGTAATCCAAAGTGCTGGTAAAGGAAATGCTGAAAACAGTTATGTCTACATCTTGGAAGAATAAACTTTCCATCCCAGCAGTGTTGAAAATGTTCTAAAACTTTCCTTGTTAAGAGAGATAGGTGGGGCTACTTTTTTTTTTTTTTCCCTTTTCTTTCACTTACACACTCCAGAAAGTGTTGCTGAGGTCAGATAAGTTATGTACAGTGGGTCTGCAGCACAGACGTGCCAAGGTATTCAGTCATCATTTGGAAAGCAAAGAATATGTGTGAGGGTGTTCCTCTTTTTAAATTTTTTTTTAAATTTTATTTTTTGTTAAGGGGAAAAACAATGTTTCTTTATGGAAGCTACATATGGGAGTAATTTTTAAAAAATATTTTAACTGCAGTGTCATGTCAGATGTTGTCAGTCAGGATGACCCACAGCAGTTTGAGACTCTCTGAGCTTCTGCATATTATGGAAATATGCAGTACTTTGCCAAGGGTTCAAATCAATTCAAATGAAGATGAAATAGGGTGGGACCTTCAATTCTCACAGAATAGTATAGAGTCATCTCATACCAAGCAAAAAGCTCACATTAAAAAGATCTTCAGCCTTTTCTCTAACCAAAGATTAACTGTGTCCTGATGCCTTTTTTGTCTGTCTTTTTTTTTTTTTTAAGATGACAATGAAACTATGCTTTGGAACATGTCTGATTCCATATAATGTTACATGGAAGAAAGCCAAGGTTAAGAAAATAAAACCCAAAAACTTTCTTATGAAATACAGCCTTTAAACATTCTTCTTCTAAAGCATAGTAATGACTTGTCATACCACTGTATTAATAATGCCATGTTTTATAACATATATAAGATGCATACTTTGCCCAAATAGGTTACTCAGTTAACGGTATTTGAAGAGAGAGAACCATCTTGTTATACTGGTAGACACTATATTTGCAAGTGTGTACTTTGAGATAAACTGTGAGTATGTAGGAATGTTAAACAAACTGAAACCAAATTCATCCCTGACATAACTCTAATGAAGTCAATGGAACTACACGAGGTAAGAATTTGGCATAGTGTTCCCCTACGCTAAATTAACCACTTAAATCAAAACACTGACATTTTTTCATTCAAGCTCTGATTTATATTAAGGCAACAATAAATACCTTCACACAATGTTCCTCTTATTCTTGAATATCCCTTTTGACATATTGGGTCTGTAAAACAAACAAAAGCGATCTTTTAGAATGCTAGAGTCCAAAACTTGCCATTATCTTACTGTGCAAAACTGATCATGTGAATTATTATCTTGAGTTTGTTGCTATGAGAAGTCCTAGTGCTTCGACAGGATTTCAGTGTTTTCTGAAATAATAAAGAGATAAGATGGGGCAACTACAAAAACGATATAGGGTGTCAGTCATTGTCGTCTTTTGCTTCCTGTGTGTCTTAGCGAGCTAACCCAAAAGCAGTTACATGATTCCTGCTTCATTCAAATCAATTAACTCATTACAATTCATATACCCCTATTTACCACGGATGGCTGAGGATGAATTCTCTACGATATACAGGATGAATTTAACTAAAGATTTGAGCAAACCAGCAGCTTTCAGCATATAGAAATAATAAGCCACACACATTTCTGCATTCATCAGCTCATCCTTGGGTTCCCAGCTTATCCCACAGTTTAGCCTAATTATCAAGTGAATATGCAGAGACCTCAACCCATTTCTTGATCAACCGTATGATTCTCTAGGTCATCAGTTAATCTACAGAGTATAATAAGAAGGGCTACTCCCTCTCCTCCCTCCATTACCACACCAGAGATCCGTTTGTTACAAACATTTTCTTGGGAGCTCTAGGGAACATGCATCTATTGCTACATCATTAGGAACTTTAGATCACTAATCATGACAAACCATGCTAAAGTAATGCTGACTATAGGTGTGGTCCTTTCCCTTCAGAATTTAAACTTTCAAAATGTTTACTATAAAATCTGAAGTTAGAGCCTTCTATAGCTACATGCTACCTCTCAAATATTAAGACTTCTCTTTTTCAGACTGAATAAGGAATGAGTGCTTGATAAGAGAACAAGTAATTCGTCTAGCCTGTGCCCAAACTTCTGTGACAATAATCTGGACCATCCTCAGAACAGGAAAAATCCTAGGTTCCTGAGCACAATGAACAGGGTTACCTCGTTCACATGGTGTACATGGGCTTCCCCAAGCAGCACCTAGCGAGGAACAGCACTGGGACTTCAGAGTGGCTCCGTTGATATTTATTTCACATCTTCCATCCACTATGTTCTGCCAACAGGTACCCTTAACAGTTTCTGTTTGGAAAAAAACCCGGTGTAGTGTCATGCAGATTGTTTAGCATTATACATTAATGTATTTGCAAACACACTTCAATTTAACTACAAAGAAGAATCACCCTTTCATTATAACTGGTCTGGACTGTACACAACTCACTCATGCTCCATTTCAAATCGAAAACTGGCCTTTCAGAGAGCAGATCTTAAAGAGAACATTCTTCCTCTTACAAGAGGAATTAAGTGCATGAGCACTTAAGAAGTAGTCTTAGCATTTCTGTATTTGTTACAAAAAAGATTTCATCACTTATTCAAATTTGACATGGAAGCACACCATGCTCCCAAGTACTAGTCACACTTTATGCACCCACAGCAATGGTGAAAACAAACACTTCCTTAACATTTGTTTCTGTAATGTTTTCCAATAAATTTATCTACACAAGTTATTTTAAAATGTTTTCTAAACTTGGTATACAATGTTACTGGACATTTTCAAACAGCAAACATAAAATCTTCAGAAGAATAAATACCTATGCAGATGGTTCTGGTTGGATCCAAAGTACTTTCAGGAGAACATTCACATGCGAAAGAGCCTGGTGTGTTTTTGCACACGCCATTGACGCAGGGGTTAGATTCACACTCATCAATATCTAGAAAAGAAACACACTGCCATTAATGCCAGGAAGCATTAACAAAAAAACATTTGGCCTTTTTTAGGTTAGGGAAAAATGAAAGAAGCTTTTCTCATGACCAGTTTCCCTGATATTTTGTTTTTCTATTATGAAACTCTTCAACAATAGACTAATGATTGAACTTGGAAGCATCATCTCATTTTTCTGTGACATCCAGCTACTGCCATGCTTTGTGGTGATGGACTGTGCTGTTTAATGATGGGATACACATCCTATCTATGACTCAAAAAAGGGTCAAACTAGGAGGTATCGGGCTCTCTTCTCCACACAAGGTAAGAGATTTGCAAAACTTGATTATTCTCAAGTTTTTCTCACCCTTGGCACAGCGTGGGCCCACTGGCAGTAGTCAATAAGGAAAGTGCTAATCCAGATCTAATATAGGCTATTACATGAGGTTATATAATGGTTTCATTTTTGGCCTTGTCTATCCTCATTCCCCTACTTCCCCATATAATCTCTTTATGCAGTTTTTAGTTCTACACATTATATCCTCATCAAGGTTCAAAGTATTTCTGGCACAATCTGAAAACAATCCAAATGAAGGATGAAATGGAGTGTTACCAATTACCTTCACATGTCTTTAGGTCAGGAGTGTATACAAATCCTTTTGGACAGGTGCAGGTGAAACTTCCAGGGGTATTTCTGCATTGCCCGTTGTCACAAAGCAGCATGTTCAGTGCACATTCATCAATGTCTACAATGAAAATCAAGAACTTTTTTAGAAAGAAAACATTTCCGGAAGAGAAGCCAGAACAGAATTTTCCTCCCAGCAGCCACATTTCATTAGATTTTGTGCATGTCAACAGAAGAAGGTGACAAAGTGAAGGGGGGAGAGAGAGAGAGAGATAAAATATTCACACACATGACTTGCACTATTTTTCAAAGACATTAAAAAGATTTCTAGATTCTTTTCACAGAAAACAGGCTTGGAATTATTTCAAATGGAAATGACCACTCCAAATAAACTAACTCTAAAGATCCCATTTACTGCACCTTCCTTCTTTATGAAAACTATCATTAAAATAATGGAAACAATAATAGTTATACGAATTCAAACCACACAAATATTACCTAGAGAAAAATTAACATTTTCATTTTGTTTTTTAAATAGGGCAAAATAAAAAGAAAAAAAAACCAGGCTATATATTTTTGTTGACTTTTTCCTATGCTTTATTCTTTAGCAGGCTGCTTTGCTTTTATAAGAGCTCGTACTTCCTTTCTACACATATACATAACATGCAACAGCCAAACCATGGTTCAAAATAAAGCTGAGGATCACACTTTCATCTACCCTATTGTGGAATAGGTCTATGCAGTCTCTGATTCCCTGTACAGCAGCCCCCACAGTCATGAAAGAAATGACGAGAGGATTGGTTTGGAAAGGTTTGCTGGTCATCCTGGTCTTTAAATCACGATTTTCTCCAAGCTGGCTCTGAACTGTCTTAGATGTTATGGTTAGCAAGGCCAATGTAAGTCTACACTTGCTTCAGAGGTGAAAAATTTAAATAGAAATGCTAGTGCTAAATTTCAATAGCCCTTAGGAGATCTTTGGAAGAGTTGTGGTCATTAGAGAGAAGTTGCAAGAAGGTGGCAATGGGCCACAAATGGCAGGTGAAGACCAGGAGAGACCCAGAGAGTAGACAGGAACAATTGGCTAAGTTAGAGAGGCCTCATAAAGTGTTGAGAGAAGTTGGGAAGACTCAAGAGGATCAGTGCAGCAGCTGGGAACAGCAAAAGTGCGAGGAAAAGCAGGGAGATTTGCAGAATAAAACAGACCGTGTGGGAAGCTTCACAGGAGTTCAGAAAAATTGAGAGAGGGCCAGGTGGAACATTATGGAAGAATGGGAAACAGCTGTGATGGAGCATGGATGTGGACTACAACAGGGTGGGCTGGGGAGCAGCTGGAAAACTCACAGATGGATGGGGAGAAAAGAAGGGATGCCATAAGCTGCAGGCAGACACTGAAATGGGACATGGATAATTAAAGCCAAAGAAACAAATGGGAAAATGGGATGAATTACAGCATGACTTTTATCAAAGATAGGTCAACTCTTTTTTCGGTTTTGTTTTTTTGTTGTTTTTTTTAAAATAAGATAGTGAATAGTTTAGCCTGGGATAACACAGATGACTTAAGCTATTTAGGTTTAAGTAGAGAATACAGAACCCAAATAAAATTATTATGTAAGCTGCAGATAACAGGGAGGAATTTAAGAACTTTAAGGTGGTTCCAGGACTGGCTGAAGGGGAGATTACAGTAGGGTATATTAAAAAGGGGAGTAATCACCATGGAGAGAGGATATTAGCAATGCCTTTCAGGGATCAGTCTTGGGACTGGTCCTATAAAATATTCATTGCAATGGAGAAATAAAAAATGAATGGGATCAAAAATTGTGGACAACACTGAGATGGAAGTTATTACCAATACAGAGAATCATGCAAGACTAAATTTATCTTGACGTGTGAAGGAGAGAAATAAGATGAAATATAAACACCGATGTTCAAAACCTTGCAACTAGGGACCGATGACAATAACATGCTATAAACCAGAACTCATCAGTTAAAGGCTATCGAGAAGAGAAAACTCTGGATGTAACTCCTGATTAGAGTTTGACTTGGATCCCAACTTACAACATCGATTTGAGAAAAGACTAACTCTCATAGAATCAATTTAGGCAGGACGTTCCTACGGGTAATGGAGAACTGTTGCCACGACTACAGAAGGCACTGGTTAGACCTCATCAGAACATTGTATACTGGTCATATCAGTCATTTTCAAGACAAGGCTGCAGCCTCTGCTTTTATGAAAAGACTGAGTGTGGATTTGGATAGTTTAGCCAACAGAGTTTGAAAAAGGATATTATGACTCTATAAATACTTTGGGGATAAGCGCTGACACAATGCTGAGTCAAAGGATAATATTAGTAGAACATCAACTTGTAATAAAATGGTAATAAATAAATTTTAACAGGAAACCAAAAGAAATTTCTAATTATTTGTGCCGAGAAGGTCTGGAACAATGCACCAATGGAAGAAAGAAGAAGAAAGGAATGTAAAGGATTTTAAGTTATCGGCTTTTGATGGGACCATGTAACGGAACAAGAGAATTGCCAGAATTAAAATTTGTAACAGGAGCCTGCAGGCATCTGATTTATTTGTATTTTTTTTATATCCCAGATAGTGTGAGAAGAGCCTGGACAGCTACTTATTTGCATTCTTTTCATCCCATGCCACAGTGCTTGCACTAGTCACCTCTAAGAAGTAAGAAGAACTTATTTCAGTTTTTCTGTGATGAAAAATTTGGTTTTAGATTTTTTTCACTTGAACAGCACAGGAAATCATCCCTAGCTAGAGACACCATGCCATCAGATTCTGCTGGTGCTTTCAATGACAATAAATATTCCTGTGTCTGGCCAGTACACTTAACACAGTTAACCAATAACCCTGTCTGAAAGCTGAAAGGTAATTTTCCCTGAAGTCAGAGTTGGGAGAAACCATCTAAGCCTTCTGTAGCATACAGGATGCTTATCTTCTTATGATCAGTTGGGATTTTCACTTGAATCCCCTGCTTTTGGAGGCACCTAGCACATTGATGATCCCAAATCCTCCCTGTGGTGCATTGTAATTGAAGGATCTGGCTGCTTCTGATTTTGAGAAACATTGGTACTGCAGAGTGCATATTCAGTGGACTTAACTGAACTGGATGTTTATTGCCTAGTTGCCAATGATTTGAGTCACTGATGGCAATGGTCCCTTACAGCCCCTCAGCGCAGTATTTTATGAGCATTGCAAAGCACTGAAATTAAAACAAGAATTCAGCAGAAACGTCCAGAAGTATCAGAAAAGCAGCTAGTGGATCTGATGAAACATGGAAAAAAAAGGTGGAGGATAAAAACAAGCATCAAACTTCAAAATGAAAAATGGGACATTACATACCAATGCAGTTTTTCCCAGTTGAATCCACTTCATATCCAGGGTCACAAATACATTTGTATGTTCCATGCAGATTCTCACACCTTCCATTTGGACAGAGATCAGTATCCAGTAAGCACTCATTAATATCTACATAAAGGTAAAAAAAAAATCAAAAACAAAAAATGAGACTCATTTGTTAAGGGGCTGTGGGCACTAATTGTTCAAACTAGAAAACGATTTTCAGTATCACTAACATTTGCTGCTTCGTATTTTATAATCATGGAGTCCTGATTAGGGGCTTTTATGGGCTTCACACCTAAATATTTATGCTCAAGAGAAAAAAGCCTCCCTTTCACACTGACTTAAGACCATCTCTAGCCCGTAGACATTTAAGACACTTGTAACTGTAAATAAGAGCTGGGATATTAGACTGAGGTCTAAAATTTAGAGATGCACATGTATTAATATGCCCCTGTATCTCTCAATTCACGGCATTTCCAGATGGCATTACTCTCCAAAGCATGAATATCCCTCCTTTCCAAATGCTTTTTCCCTTTTTACCGCCTGCAAATCTACTAGTGAGCATTGGCTGAGTTTGCAGTTTTTCGCAGTTCTACGACTACAAAGCTTTTATTGTAATCGCTTCCTCCTTCTCTGTAATTAACCTAACTGTCAGCCTAGCCGTTTTGACAGATGAAAATATGGGAGGAAGCTCATTGTTCAACATGGCTTTATTCTTCAGGATTATTTCAGTTGAAATGTGCAAATATGACTTAGATATTATGACTTCTAAGTCATGTAAGTAATAACACTTCTCACAGATTTACAATTATTTTATAACGGCACTCACATGCCTTCTATGGCATAAAACAGAGAGGGTGCACTGGTGAAATGGTGTGCTGCACTCATTTCATCCTAAATTATTCTAATGTGTTGTAAACAGACATCTGAATAAGCCTTTCTGCTATTCTTTCCTGCCATCATCCCCACCAGCACGTGTAACAAATTAAAGATATCAAGGTAACACTTTTAGCCAGAACTGCTATAGTTTGAATTACATTAGGTGATCTTACCATTTCCTCCAGCAGTCATGCCAGTTCCACTGCTGCACAAAGCCTGATATTCAGCTGAAAAAAATATTAAAATATTTACTGGAATATTCTTTCTTTCTTTCTTAGCTCATTGCTTTCAGCATCACAATTTACAATATGCCAATTAATTATTCAAATGAAATAACGCGCCTTTCAATTATTCTAAAAAAACTAATAGCCTCCAGTGTTCTGAACCCGTGAAACAGTTTAGCAGATTCAGGGTCTGCATCTGCTCATGAAGATGGATGAGCAAAAACTTCACATGGTTAACTGACGCGTTTAGGAATAGACATAAACTTCATGCTGGCCCTCCCACGCAAATGAACCGTAACATATTCACAGCAAGATTCTCCAGAACTCATATGCCCAAGCCCTTGCTCAAGGTGCACATTCAAAGTGAACAGGAATCAGAAAAAGTTTTCCTATAAATCTAGCCCATATTTAACTGCATTTAGCAAGAGCGTCTTCAAGAAATTCATAGCAGATCAAGGATCTCTTATCCTTAAAAAAAATAAAAATTAAACTATGTATCAAAGTATCACAAGTATCTCAATTACCACTAAGTTCAAATTCTTCTTTTCAGTTCAGAACAATTAACAGAATAAACTGACAGCCAGATCAGCATTAATTGTTGCCAGGTAGGTGAGCATTTTCCAATTATTTGCACTTTAGTAACAGCCCAAATAATTAAACTGCTAAAATTAATAAATATTAAACATACGTATGGAATTAGCTGTCTTTTCTTTAAGGAAAATCACATGCAACACATATCCCAGTAATATCATAACCAGCAGATTAATATGTACCCTGCTTGAATCAAATAATCACTGCCACCGTATGTGAAAGCTGACCGGATCTGGACATGCATCAGCAATATTTTTAGTCTAGAATGGTTGGAATTTCTGCAAAGAGCTTCTGAGGAGCACAGAGACAAATGTCCTCCTTTCAGGAATTTTTTTCAGTTTCTCCGATACAATGCTCCTCTTTAAGAACTCTACTCTGTTTAAGAACTCTCTTTAAGAACTCTACTTCTGTTCGCCACTCAAAGCTCAAAGAAATGCTACATCTGACTTCTCAACTGACTTAACTGGACGTTTGGTTTTGCATTGACTATCCAAAGCCTACCTAGTGTACAAGTTATTTCAGATTACTTGAAGGATGTAGAATTCAGGCAGCAAACATCTGACTGACAGGTGTACATAAGGAATTGAATATATGAATTACTCAGGATGTTTCCATGAATAACCTGAAGTCAAAATTACATTTGTTGTTATCTGCATCTATCAAAATAGAGTTTCTTGTTTGAAAATCTGTTTTAATGCATGGAACAACTCTGGACCCAGATATTGCCATTTACTGTTGCCTCAAAAAATTCTCTCCTGTACTCTTCCAACACGCAAAATAGTGGATTGCTCAAAATACATAACATATTATACGACTACTTAACCCTTCTGATTTAGGGTGCAATGTTAACACAAAACTGTACTTTATCTTTCTAAAAACAGTTGATCAACATAAAGCTTAGATTAGAATATATACCCATAAGTACACTGTACCTGAATTTTGTGCTGGGCAGGGCTGGCAAGGCTCCCCGAAGGCATAGTCAGTGCTGGCACAACAGCACTCGGATTTTGTAACTGCACCGGTTAATGGCCTCACGCATTGTCCTCTCTTGTAGCCACCATAGCATGTGCTTCGCATATGTGTATCTGAGGAAAGAAATCTCTCTTAATCCTGCCACAGCCAACTATACTGCCATAAATTATAACAAGTATCAAATCTAGCTCGGGTGTCATAAACACTGTAAAATATCTGTCAAAACAAAACATCTTTCACCATTTCCCTATGCTTTTCACCCACCTATACTCTCACTCTGCTCAGGACAGGAAGTTATTCTTCCTCACGCTCCTGAGTTCAGACATACAAACTAGTTACTGCATTTAATGACTTAACATGCATTAGTGAACTGCTAGGGGAACAAGCAACACTTAATCTTGATCTAGCAAGAAGCCATAGGGAAAAGGGACAAAGTCTCTGCCGTGTGACAGGGACATTACTCATTGTAACTTGACAGGCCCAGTGGCAGGATCTCAGAGCTAGAAACATGTATATCTCAAAACTCCTGAAAAAATTTAGTACTGTTTCCTTTAGTCTGACAGTTAGAGGACTGATTTGATTTTAACGAGAAGTATTTTCTCTCCCTCTCCCAAACTTGTCAGTTGTCTCTGACTCATCACGGCTAAAATCACCACTGGTGCAATACCCTGGATTAAGCCCATTAAGGCCATACTAAAGCTCTTGTTTTCATTTCATATTTGAAAAAAGGTAGAATGAGAGAAAAAGAAAAACTTGCATCAGGAAAAAAGCCCGAAATACTCACTCTGTCATTAAAAAAGATCTTTGTTTACTTGTAAAAAACAAAGAAAAAGTGAGCAATGATATTCCAGTGGTAAGATTTAAAATGTTTGTCTTTTCAGATCCAGGGGTGACATTTCTCACTTTTTAAAGACTAGCCCATAATGACTGTCAGACACATTAGAATTTTAAAATCAAACACCTCAAACATCTTTTACTTGTAGAGAAACAGGCAGAAGTGGAAAAATTTATGTGTCCCACTTTAAAAAGAGGTGAAAGAGCAATCAAATCTTTAAGCTTAGTGACAAATGAAGAATTTTACATTGACAGAAATGGGGCAAATTCTCTACTACTCAAAACCCATATGCACTACTTGCCTCCAACAGCACTGTGCTGTATAGTCTCCCTGACCTTGTGATTTGGCCCATGCATTTTTTCTTTTCCAATGCAAAGGAAAAAAAAAAAAGAGCAAAATGGACTATGGCAGTAAATATCTCCAAGCTGTTAGTATCCACTATAACTACCACTAACCAAACCATGACGAAACGGTAAATTCTACATTCAAACTTGATCGGTCCATCAGACTAGCATTAATGCTTCAATGTTGGTTAATTGTGACTCGCCACATATTAAGCTTGTCTTACCGACGCACACGCGTCCGTCCAGTCCTACTGCAAGGCCAGGGAAGCATTCACATCTGAAAGAGCCATCAGTGTTCACACAGCGCCCGTTCATGCATATTCCAGCTGTCTCACACTCATCGATGTCTGTTGGAGAACAAAATGAGCTTTATTAGAAATTAAATTTCATAGTGTTCAATACCTGGCAGAAATTTGCATTTGTGCAGCTTATTTTCAATGTATCCTATACAAAAATATCAAGTGTAAATGGAAACTAGTTTTCAAGTAAAGATTTCATTAAGAATAATGATTAATTGATTCTGTGAAATGGAAGAAGAAGAAAATGCAAAATTCAGGAGAAATAAACAGAACAAAATAACTACACTCTCTTTGGAGAGCAAAAAGGGACTACGTTTTCCTAACTTGTTCCCAAGAGGTACATATTCTGATTTAAGGGTCATTCAAGCAAAAGCATAATCAGAGGAAGGAGGAAACTGTGACTGCTGAGACAAAGGACTTCTGTAGTGTGTAACAGGGTATTCCCTTCCTGTGTTAACAGCTTATGCTGTAAGAAATCAGTCCAGGTAGCAAATTGAATCTTTCACCCCCCTACAAGGTGCTTTCACAGGGCCACAAAAGAATTTCCCTTCCTCCTGCTGCGGGTTAAGTTTTTGGAAGTACATCTGAATGTCCACTGTCAGACCCTGCCTGCATGTAGTGTCTCTCTGGTGATCTACATGACAATTGGGTTTTCCTATCAAAAGCTCGTTACAGCCCGTTCTATAAACTTTCAATGGACAGACTGCACTCTGGCCTTGAAAGGAATTTGTTAATGATTTGAGCCCTCAGCAATTGCTGAGCACAAGCCACCATCTTTGCCCAACAATAGCAGATTGAACAATAAGGCCCTTAGCAATGAGACACAAGAGTGAAACCTTATAATATTAGACTATCACAAAGAGATGTCAAATTAATGAAAAAATTATATAGGCTGTGTATCCTGCTAATAGTAAGATCATTCTCTAGACACAGAGAGCACGCCGTTATTTTCTAAGTGATTAAGAAAAGGAGTGTTTAAAATATTGTTTGGAAGTATGTATAACCTTTATAAAAGAATCACTTCATAACAACTCTCCATAATATATACAAGAGACAGTGTGTGTGACAATTTCCTTTTTTCTGACCTTAAAAGGGCAAATTGAGAGTGAAACACCTCTGTGTTTTACTTAGTTTGTGTTGTTTGGCATAAAACATGGCTTGTATGATCCAAGATTCCTTTCTCAAACTGCATTTTAAAATAGAAGTTATATTTAAGTACATGGGCTCAATTCATTTCTACTTCATCCTGCAATCTTTTGTTCTGTTTCAAGCAAATCTTAAATGCTTTTCCCTCTTTAGTCCTTACTCTGTGTAAGTAAAAACAGAGTTGGGTCTACAAAACATGCCCATACTATTTAACAGTGTAGACAGTTATTTTGTTAGATAACACTGAACTTCTTTGACAGATACAAGTTCTCTGAAAAAAATAAAATTAAAAAACGAACTAGCTTTCCTTTTTTAAGGTTACTTATAGAAACAGAAAGGCAAAGTTACGCTTTTTCCTTTTCCTGTAGTTAATTTTTAAAAAAGATTTTGGAAGTTAATATGAAGTAAAATGTGCAATCCATTTTCTTTTGCATCAATATATAAAAGTGTTGAAAATACTGTTCTAGATGCTTTATAGAAAGGTAAAGTGGGTCACTTAGAATTACACAGATCAGCTGCAAGGCTAGCTCCGTTAAAGATGGAGCCTCTGCTTTTACCAGGGCTGAGATTCCACCCAGTAATTCAACTGCACATGCAAGCATAAAGTCCAAATTTTTAACCTTGACAAGGCTACGCTGTCTTCTGTGGCAAAAGTCGCCATTTGGACAACTTCAAAAATACCCGTTTTTCTGACTTTTTGCCAGAATACCTCAACCTGGTTCTGGAAAACCACCTGATGGATTCATTCTCTATGTCCAATGAGTTTTTGCCTTTTCTGTTTAGCTTGCTCAGTAGTGCCAGCTCAGTACACTAAGTCCTCGAATTTTAACCAGGAAAAATTTACTCAGACTACTGAACTGCCACTTTCAGTTGCCTTGCAAGAGCTTTCAAATTGGGGAATTCCTGTTTGTCTCAAGATGAAACAATGTGTGGAACAAAAATCCTGCTTTAAACCTCTGCCTGGCTGACGTAAGTATTTCTGCAAAATCATCAGCAAATCATCAGCAAAAGAAGCTAATGGTGAATAAGTTTAGTATGTCTTATATTACATGGAATACACAAGACTATGGTGTAACACTCCTTTTTGGCATGTTACTTCATAAAGCCTGAGTGGAATTTCTTACCAGACAGCCAAGCATATGCCCTGTACTTATACATATATTCCAGTTTTATGGAGCTAAGTGTCATTTACAGTATCCCCAACTTTGGGTTAGAAATTCTTCTTCATAGTTCAAAATTCAGCTTAGATTTCATCAAATAAGATGTTTATAGGAGCAATGTGTTGTACGCTGAAATTCTTATATTCCTTGTTGATCCCCTAAAGAGTTTGGCAAAAACACATATTCAATTCCGTATCAAAACTGCTCAGACAGGTAGCCAATTCACTGCAGAAATGTCAGTTTGTGCATACACACATTCCCAATATGCACGGGCACTAACTGCATGTGCAAGCACAAGCTTCAAGTTTAAGCTCGTATAAGATCTCAGTGCATTCACTTCACAAATTCAGGATATGCAGTGTGAACAATGAGTGTTCCAAAGGCTAACCATTCTGTACGACAGAAGTTACCTACTCTGTACAGGAAAGGACATTATTAAAGATCAAGCTTTTAAACTTTTACTAATATGACTGGAGACATTTACCAGAGAGTTGTGTTTTCTCTAGCCACTACATTCCTTGGAATTATTTCATGATACTTTGGGGAAGTGGAAGAAAGGAGACAAATTCGAAGTTGGGAAAAAGTGTAATTTGGGTGTCAAGGTCTCAAAATCTGGTTTGATTTTGACCCAGTAGCAATTTTAATACATAATGAATGTTTGCATGCTCATTCATAGAGAAAAAGGCTTACTGTAATTGTTGAAAAGAAGTGGGAGAAATCCTTTATTTTACTATAAATTCTGTTCCAATTTTCAGTAGAAATCAGTTGAGTTGCCTGCAATTTTGGATAATTTTCAAATATTCTTCCTTTGATGCACAGAAGTAACATTTCTCTAGGGCCAGAAACCCCTTTTTGGCTGTATCCATACTTCTGTTTCGCCAGGAGGCATGTAACAGAGCTGTGAAGTTGAGTATCATTGTTTTTTAAGTAGTCTGAAGCAATTTACATACCATCTTCTTGGATGGTATTTCAGTGCACAGACCAATGTAAAAAAAAAAAAAAAAAAAAAGAAAGAGAAAAAAAAAGAAAAAACCCCAAACGATGCCCAAGGCAAAAATAAAGAAAAGCATTTGGGCTGAGCTTGCACCAGTGAGTCACATCCCTGCTAACAACATAGAGAGCAGCCAGTGGTCTTTGGGAACACAACCAGCTGATGTGCCAAGACCTGATGGGCATCAACTTATTCCCTGCCAATCTGAGACCAAGTCTTGCTGCTGTCCCACACATAGACCAGATGGAAAATAAGCACTAGCAAAGCACAGACATCCACCTACCACTTGGAAAACAGGTAAGAACAGAAAGCTGATTGTGCTAGGTTTGTGAAGGCTGCAGCCAACACAGCCAACAGCTGTTATGCTAAGGAGACACTTCCATGGATCTGTACATTTGTACATTTGAGAAACTAAAGAACAATCCATTCTCATAATCGAAACAACCCTATTATAAAACAAGGATGGGGTTGTCTCTTATTAGAAATACATGATTCTCCCACCTGAAAGCTGTGTAGCACTGTCCTGAACACCTATTGCAAAAGTTATCAAATGCAAGAGAAGTTCCAGATATATTACTGTATTTATTGTCCTGGTTTGGATCTAAAGTCTATGTTTGGACACCACACAGTTCAGACCTAAGACCAGTACAATGTTCAAGAAGCAACAGGATCCAAATTAATTTACCTTTCATGTCAGTAACTCTCAAAACCTAATTATTTATTCAAATATTTACTTTTGTTATTGGTCACAAAAAGATGGTGCTGTATAATCTGGCATGACTTCTTCTAAAATTTGCCAAAGTGTAAGCACGCACTTTTTCTGCCTTGACTGCAAAATTCAAAAGATTTTAAATTTTTCAAAAGAAAACTGTAAGTAACTTGGCCCAGGACCTGTTTATTCCTTATTTTGACTTCTGCTTTGTGCCTATAAAACTTGTTGAAACATGAAGATTTATACACACAAAACTTCCAGTTCCTGACGGGACTGAACGGAAACTCTGATGACATAATGAGCAACCAGAACGCTGTAGTGTCTCCCACAGGGGGTATTGCTGAGCAAGTGCAGCAAACGGAAAAGACAATCTTGCTGTGGTGCTCATGTCTGCATCCTGGTCACACAGGGTGCTGGGCACTCCTCAGAGATGCTCTATTGACTAGGAACACCCAGGCAGCAACGGGAGGAAAAACGCAATGAGGTAACGAGCCAGGACATTTGACTGGCCAAAGGCAGAAAACCTTTAAAAAAACAAAAGTGAGATATACTGGAACCAAACTGCAGAAGACCTCATAGGCAAAAAACCCTGGAGTTTAACTAGGTCAGATCACACAGTCCTTGTTCAAAGAATATTTCCCACTGGCTGGTTAGGGCGGTTGCTCAACACTGTGGAGAAGACTTAGTACTGTCTTGCACAATGACAAGTCATTCTAGCTGATTAAAAAAGCATATCTGACGAGAACTCTGCCCGGTGTTTCTTGTCCCCAAGGAGCACAGCAAGGAAATAAGGTGATTCTTGAAACTAACACAGGGATATGACTCAAGCGTGGAGAACCCATAATTTACTGTGCTCACCTCTGCAATAGCGTCCATCAGATGCTAACTGGAACCCTGGTTTACAAATGCATTTAAAACTGCCATCTTCGTTGATGCACATCCCATTGAGGCACATGTTCCTTATGCTGCATTCATCCATATCTGAAAATGTACATAATAGACAAAATGTTCATAATGTTTCAGTAAAAGAACTCTTACTAGTTATATCCAAAAGATAAACTTTATTTCTTTCTGAGTTGTCAGAAGTATATGATGATCAGAAACATATGATGGGACATAGTACACTCTCCTAGAGGATGTGTCGAAGCAATGACTCTGTTTTTTCATAATGAATCATTAGCATATAACAGTATGCATCCAAAAAGAGCAAAGAGAATGAAAAACAGATGAGAAACTGGACAGCTTAAGAACTGCCAGTTCGTAAAAACCCTAAAAAAGTGAGAAAAGTGTGTAACTGAAGAGGGTTTGGAATCTTCATGTAAATAGATGCTAGGTTAGAAGCAGCCTCCCAGCTAGAATGAAAAACACAATTTTATGTTGCTAAGATCACCTTGAAAGGCAAGTACTGGGCATTTGTGTTTGGAGTGAAAACTTTTGTAACCTCCACTGGCTGAATCTAAGATTTATGATGTGGGAGACTTCTCAGCACTGTGTTCAAGCATGCATTCTGTGGGCACTTTCATCATCAACTTCCATGTAAAATAAAACCTACCCCTTCCCTGGATTCAGCATGACAGGTCATATAGGACGGTACTTACTAATCATAGCTTCATACTAGCATTATACACACTCTGACTTAATGGCATAGCATGAAGGATTCAAATAAGAAAAGGTGGAGGTCCCAGACACTGCTATTCTGAACCCTGCACAGCTACTCACACCAAAAAAAAAAAAAGGCAAGCACAGAATTCAGAGAATTTTGAGTAAGCTTTTATATCCTCTTAGTCTTTATTTCATCCTGGTGCAAATGAAATTAGTTTTGGATTTACATCCAAAAAAAATCAGCACTATTTAGCAGTTTCATCTAAAGGACTATGCACAATTACACTAAGGTATGGCACAATGCCATGGTCTATACTGATTAGTGTGTGTGCACATGTATTCCTAAGAACAAAACTCAGTGCATTACACTGCCAGAGATGAAACTGTTTCATAAGTGGATGCAACAGACATTCTGGCAACATGTGCAATGGAATTAAAAATGTTTTACCAGACTGCCGATGTCCTGGTTCTTATTACTATTAGCACATGGTATTTGGTGGGAAAGGAAGAAATCAGAATCAAGTTTTTTGGTCCAAAATATATTAATTTCAAAATATATTTAGTCAATATAGTTCCATAATAATATATTTAAAAAGCAGCTTATAGTGCTAAACTGCATCTAAAAAAGAGTCAGGAAAAACAAAGTCTTAAAATGTCTGTCTCTACCAAGGATTAACAGAATCACTACTAGCACATAAAATCACTGGATCATAATGACATTACAATATATTCAGAATCGTGCTATTTTCCTTAATATTGCAGCTGTCTTGGACAGAAACTACACTTCTAGACATGGTGTGTTTTCTTTTTATTTGCAGGCTAAGTCAGACAAAAATAATTTATGATTTAAAAAAAAAATCGTGTATCTATCCCAACCAGGAATTTTGGCATTAAGTCTTTGAGCTGAATCACTGAGATAATATTCTGCCAAAAATGTTTCTAAGAACAGTGCTTGAAATTCCTTTAACGTATGAATAGATCATTGGGAACCCTCCCAAGGACCTTGGGAAGCATGATAAAGAACATTCTTCTTTTTCCCCCCTTTACTAAAGGTCTGGGAGGTAGGAACACATCAATTATGTTTACAAATTTTTCTTAAAACAGTTTTTATGGGTCAGACCAGACTGCATCTACATAAAACACATTGCTAGTCACCCAGTAAGATCCCATAAAGCATACTGTTAAACACACAGTAAAATCAGGCAGCATGTGACTCGTGCTCCGGTTTGAAATGTACCACTCCCATCAAAGAAACTGTATTTTGCGATACTGGTATGTGCTATTTCTCCTGCTGGACAGACATCCCGTTGAGGATTGCCAAGCCAAGGCTCCAGAACTGGCTGCAAAAGACAGTTTACTTGCCCTCCCAGATACAACAAAAGGTATTTAGAAATTTGATTCCTTGTTCCTTCCCCTTCTTCCCCCCTCCTCCCTCAAGCAGAGGTCCTTTTCTTTTTCATTGATGTGAATAACCCCTTGCAACTGTAATTACTAATATGGAGTAACTTCAGAAAAGTCTTACCTTCACAGTTTTTCCCATCAGCTGCCACTTGAAAGCCAGCATTACACACACAGTGAAAACTGCCATCTGTATTTATGCATCGTCCATTATTACAGATACGACCATTCTGTAAACATTCATCAATGTCTGAAAGTCAACCAAAAAGATAAATAACATTTTGGAGTTTTTCTTTTTCATATTCAAGAGGAATTTTTCCCATTTTCCCTTGGTCTAGGTTTTTAACCCTACACGGAAACTGTATTCACCTAAAAAATGATTTATTTTGATTTCCATAACTGAATGTTTTAGGGGTGGAAAATGTTCATCAGCTTTAGAATTTCAAGTTGCTGTGAAAGAATTTCAGTGAATATTACCCTGCAGCTTGCTCTAACAAGAATCAGACTCTTTCAATTGTTTTTTTTCTGCATTTTTGTTCATCATGAAAATATTTTTACTGAAGTTTAACTTAACAATAGCTAACTACTGAAGGAAAGACAAGGGAAGCTTTTCTTTTGCTGCTGCTTTGTAAGATAACAGGAAAGTTCAAGACTTTCCCACCTCAGAAGATATTTCTCCTGCTCATTTTATATTTGAAACATCAGCTCCTCATTTCCCTCTCTCTGCAGGAGGTGCTTGGCAAGTGCTTTGGAGGACCTGAATAGTGATATCACACAAGGCTGGCAGCTCTCCCTCTCCTCCGAACGAGGGGAGAGGAGATGCTGAGACAGACTGTCTAGACATTTTTCAGATTGCTCAGTGTTCTCCATCAAGGCCTGGACCATCTCCCAGAGATTCCTGCACACAGGGGACTCCGCTCACAGAGATCTCAACCAGCCCATGCAGACCTATCTATCGAGCAAGCACACTGTCTTCCCAAATATCCTGGGGGTGCCCTTCCCCAGGCCCTCTCTGCAGAAGTGCATTACTGTGCTTCACAAAGAAGTGGAACATGGGGTGTCCTCCCAAATGCCCCTGCTCTCTAGGCACCTATCTGAGGCGGAACTGATGCCTCTCAAAATTGTGAACCTGTATTCGCGTTCTTAGCAGCACAGTAGTTCCGGGAAGCTGCTGAGAAATCCCTGAAAACAATTATTTTGCAAGCAAACAACCAGGCCAGCAGAAGTGAGAGCTGCTCAAGTGACATCGCACCGCAGTGGCAGCCTGCAACCCTCTTGACTTCTAGCAAAAGCGTGAAGGCGATAAACCTCCCCTCATTTGATAAACAAGCATCATCAATCACAAATGCAAGTGAATTTTCTCTCTGCTCAGTCCCTTTCCCCCAACTTCTGTGGCACTTGGTTGTACCTGAGCCTGGCTTCAGCTACTCCACTAGCTTTCTTCCTTAGGACTGGCAGAAAAGCTACAGCATCACACAGCTGACCAGAGACCCACCACTAGTTTATGTTACATTTCGAATTTTCAGATTATGAAAAAACATTGTGGATTATTCTTCCCTCCCCTTCCCCCTTCAGAGAAACTCAAAAAGCAAAGCTCCCCTCGCTCTGAAATGTCCATAATTGCTGCCATCTCCATGTAAGTTCTGGCCTCCTTCTCCCAGAAACGCCAGGTAGATCATAGTAAGTTAGCTGTTAAAGCTTTGACTCCCATATATTCATGGGTAACCATCACAAAATTTCATGTTTTTTGAGGTCCATTTTACATCTTCTCATTTGCAATTGAAAAGCATTGTTTATTTTGATCACTAATCATAACGTGACAACTTTACTCATCTATGTCTCCAATTAACATATTTATTCAGCCAAACTCCTACTAGAATTATAAGGGATTCTAATAATGGTTGCATCAGTAGCTTGCAATACAGACTGCAATGTTTAATCAGTCATCAGACTCATCATGCAGAAAAAAAACCTCTCCTGGAACCTCAGAACAAGGAATAGATAAACATCTGGTCATTATGGAGACTTCATTTTTCAGCAATGGACGTAAGGAATACATTTGCAAAAGCGTATCAGCACAGACACATCTGTGCATGCAAAAAATAAAACCTCAACATACAAAGTAGTCATGCAAAGTAATTTTACAACAAATGCTGATTTTGGCAGGCACCAGTGCTATATGCATATTTTTCCAAGTGCACCCCACTAGCCTTTTTCTTTTCCCTAAACGGGTCCTAAAAATTCCTTTAGAAAACAAAGATTCTGCACATCCTAGCATTTTCTGCACTGCCTGTCAAGCAAGCACAGTTCCCATAGACTGCAAAGGAACTGCTAAGTGACCACACTTTAATGCCATTAAGCTACTGGGCGTCTGACAACCATGTGTTTGTGTAATGAATCAGTCAAATTAAAAGCGTGTGACAAAAATGACTCATGAGTAAATTCATCACTGCTGAGACTCCACTTCAGCACTCCTTCCCCACTAGTCAGCTGAACTATGAAGATGCTTCCGCGACATGGCTGTTTGGCAGCAATTAGGTCAAATACTCCCAGCAATATGCAGCAGTGGTGCTGGCTCTGCATGTCCTCCTGGATTGGAGTAAGCTTTGCACCACAAATACCTTTCTGATTCGCAAAGAGAAGAAAAAAAATCGTACACAAATATAGATAGCTTTCCTCTGCCTCTTTAGAAACTCTCAGGTTCAGACTGTGTGCATGCTCAAGGAACCCTTCTACCTGGTGCAGAAAGCAAAATATGAAGACAAGCTGGGATTCTGAGCACTTAAACATCCTGTTTCACTTAGATGCTTCATTTCTTATGGAATATCAAAGTAGTCATTCATTCTCCTGCCAGAATTCTCTCATTATGACTTAAGTATAAAGGACTGCATCCACCTTTACAGTCAATTTTCCACCCCAGAACATTTTGGGAGCCAGAGAACCCTGACAGATGGTTGACCACCGAGGAGCTGTGCATTCCCCACTCCCATAGGCAGACAGGATGAAGACCATGAGGACTGTTGTTGAGCCTGGTCTTCATAGCACCAATAACAGGGATTCTACAGCTTCCCCACCTAGACCTTCTCAGTGCTTCACTACTTTTCCACACCTTGATAAGTTTTCATTGCTGTAATTTATATTTAGTTCTTTCTTTGACGGTAGGCAGGGACAACACATGGGCACTGTACTCTTATATCTACCCAGTAGAAGACTTATCTTTCCCTCCACCTCTCTTAGTCTTTTAACAGTCTTTTATAGGTAAAGGAAAAACTCAATAGTTTTTTTTTTTCAAAAAAAGATGTCTCTTCCACTTCAAAGCCACAAATGGTGCCAAAATACTTTCAGTACAAGACAAAATGTCTTCATAACCCAGTCTGTGAACAGCCAGCTCAGGCAGGTTAATAATTTTTACTGCCATATCTGATTTATTTTTCTTTAAAAAACCCTTATATTTAATATACCTGTTAAATTTTGCCTAAAAACTATTTTCTCTCCTGGTATGCATACAATAGTACAGAAATGGCTGTAAAACTGTAATTTACCTCGGCACTCTGTTCTAGTTGCTGTGCTCTGATATCCTACACGACACTGGCATATATAGGATCCCTGCGTGTTCACACAGTCTCCACTGATGCATGGATTCTTTTCACATTCATCAACATCTGCAAAACACAGACAATATATTTTTGTTAAGACATTGGTTGAAAGGTATTTGGGTCTGTAGGGGTATTTTATTGGTTTGTAGTTGGAGAAATAGTGTGCTTCAGTCTGAAAGGAAAGGGGACACCACTGAATCCCCAGTAAAAGGATCCCATGTTCTAAGCTAAGCAGGAGCTGGGGAAAGGGAGTACTCGACAAGATATTGCACATGCAAGAGGTAGAGGCCTTAATCTCACACCTCCTCATTCCCAGCACCACTGAAGACACAGATTTTGACAGAAGCAAAATCGTGTATGTAAGAGACATTGCTCCTATCATCAACCTCTGGGTGAGTTCCAAAATTAAAGGGCTCAAGAACCCAACAAGATACTCCTGATGAGCTGAAAAAGGACTTGTAAATGTTACTAAACCCGAGATCCTGACTACTTTGTTGGGTTTTTTTAAGAATAGGTCATTTGCATACTCAAAGAGCTGGTAGCATTTTAAAGAGGTCATGTGCAATCACTAATAAACAGATTATAGTCACAGGTTAGTAAAATAAGAAATCCTTACTTCTGTATAATTTTGCGGCAAGTTTGTTAAATACTGTTTTAAAGGAAAACTGCTGTAAAAATAAGTTTCCAGTTGAAAGCAATTAGTTCTTGGAAGTATATTTACTGTTTGGGTTTTGTTTTTGGAGGGGGGGGTTGTTTTATCTAAGAGCTCAGAGTTATTACATTATGTGGAGAATAATTTTTTTTCTTTAAAGCAAAATTCCCCTCTTTGATTTACAGCAGAAAATCACATACCAATGCATTCCCCTCTAACATCCAGTTGGAATCCTTTGTTGCACTCGCAGCGGTAGCTCCCAGGAGTGGGAATACAGCGCCCATTAAGGCAGAGATGTCGGAACAATTGGCAATAGTCAGTGAGGTTCACTGGCAAGATCACTGAAATAACAGAGTTGCAAAAATATTTTAATACTTCATAATAATCATTTTTGGTAATCTGCAACTTGTGCAACATTTTCCATTAAAAGTCAGCTTTTACCTTCCATCATAATGTGAAACACATAGTAAAGTCAGCATTGGCAAAGAGAAAATGGCACTTTGACTCTTAGAGATTTGTCTGAAAACAGCTAGCAACCACTGATTTTTCTTTTTCATTGTGTCAAGCCTCATCTCGTTTTCCACTTTCACAGGACAAAAGATGACTAAGTCTGCTCATGTTACCCAGTTACCCAGTAACTTTTGCTAGTGGCAAAGTGGGTACATGGCACTGCAGGGATGCCCTTAAATCCTATAGTAGCCAAGAGCAGACCGACTGGTTCAATTCTTGGTTTTCATAGATAGCAGAGGGAGAGGAGGACAGGGATAACCCTGGAAGGTATGCCTATATGGTCTTTGGCAGGCAGATGAGAGTTGGCTCTGTCCATGCTCCCAGCTGACCAGAAGCTGTGTAGCTACGTCAGTGCAGTGTCAGGCCTGAGTTAACATACTTTGCCTCTTAGGCCTATTAGCTCAGCTTGGTGCTGAACCAAGACTAAATAGTTTCAGCTGGTGCCAGTGCATCTGCACAGAGCATGGACAAAATGAGCTTGTGTTTATTTGCAAAAGAGTGTGCGGCTATGCCAAATGATTTCAAGTGGCACATGCCTACTGCAGACTATATGGGTATGTAGTAAATCCCCTGAGCAAGGGACAGAATATGGAACATACTGGTATTCTGCTCTGGTTTCCTTCTTGCTCTAGAGAAACCTAACCTATCCATGTGTATCACTGAAAAAGTTCTTTCTTTATATAGGGTCAGCCTCCGTGTCCAGTAGACTTATTTTTTTATCAGTACATTTCCTACTTGGCCAAGCAAGAGTGAGGAAAACAACCTGAAAGAGCTGCTCTTTCCCAGCCAACCTCTTTAGAGTAAATGACTGTCACAACCTAGTCAAAGAGCTATTCATGCTCCTCAATAATGACAGGCAGCAAAGCTCACAATAGCCTTAAAATAACAGTAATGTAACTACTACAATAGATGGGCCTCAGTGCAGAAAGTGAGCATGCAATTTTTGAATCCTGTCTTAAGAGAGAAAACAGTATCAATGAGATACACTTGCTGCAGGATACCCAGTAACCAAGTTATGGTTAGAAGGATATCCAGAGACTATATGTCCACATCAAGTAAGCAAAACATACCAACAGCTGAAGGGAGCACCATTGCTCCTGAGAAAGGCTTATTTTCAAAGAAGCTGAAAGGAAATGGTACAGGGAAAGGTTATTATTTCTTTCTTACCGTGAGGTGGTGGAGCCCGAGATGGATAGACGATTTCTGGCTGTTGAGGAGGGTAAACACCAGGAAGGAGTGGTGGAGGGATGACCTCAGGACGGCTCGGAGGAAGCTCAGGTCTTGCTGGCAGCAGAGCAGCTACTGTGCACAATTTGCGATATTCATCTGAAACATGAAAACATAAATGCTGTTTTAGACTCTTGCAGCCTTTCCATTTAATCCAGCTCTCCCTCTTTGTACCGTGTTTCAGAATAGCAATAACAAACTTTAAATAATCTGGAAAACCTGAGCCTGTATGTTTTCTTCATAGTAACAAGCTTTATTCTGTGAATCAAGTCATTAATCCATAGGAGGTTATCAATACTGCTTGTCAGAAGACTGCTAGTAAAAAGATAACATAACTGACATTCTGGATATGAAATTGAACAGCGAGGCACGGATGTGATCTTAATCTACTTAGTCTTCTTTCAGGCAAAATCTTTGATGAACTCAGTGGGAAGTTTACCTAAAGAAGGACTTTTGGACTTGATCCCAAGTTAATTTAATACAAAGCTTGCCACAGAGTTAGAAAAACACTGAACAGGGAAAAAAGCCCAGTTTCAACAGGATTTCTTAAAAGTTAACCTCCTAAAACAAAGAAATATAAATACAAGCAACAAGGCAAAACCAATTAGAGAATGAATATACTAACACGATTTCCCTGTGAAAATGAAGGTTGCCAATAAAAGCAGAAAGCAAATGAGGTGCTGTCTAAGGAGCGTAGACAAAGAGAAACCAAGTGAGATTCACACCGAGTTCATTCTTCCCTAAACGATGGGAAAATGATCTATTTTGCTCTAAGCACAGTCTGTGCTGAGTGTTATGCATCCTCCTACTGTTTATCTCTATTAGTGGCATCTGCCCTACTGCCCCACTTTTCCCCCTGCCCCGGACTCTTTTGTCTTTGGGAAGTCTGGGTTTGGAACTTTCGATCCAAAGAATGCATGCAGAGTATCACAATTAAAGACCACATTTCCAGTTGACCTAATTCATGTCCACAATTGGTGTGCACACAAATAACTATTTGCCCAGCTGGTATCTTTGAACTTCAATTTTTTAAAGTTTATGGCACAACAGGAGATATAATGAAAACAAAATGCTACAGAGATGCACGAATTCTTGAAATAGTATAAAAAATGAGTACTGAAAAATAAATTCAGTGTTGGGAGAACTAAGCTGGATATTTCAGCCTTCAACACTTTCATCTCACTTCTATTTCCACCTGTAAAACACATTAGAAGCTCTTCCCGAATCACAGAGGGTTTGTTAAATAAACATGGTAGCCTAAAGCTCTGCTTTTCCTGATCATGATCTTTACATTTATTTTAATGCTCTTACATGATCAGTTTGTTTCATGTGTCACTGCATTTCCCTCTATTATTCCTTGGAGTGATTTTAGTCTTTAAGTCATTCCCAAGGAGATTTTATTGTATTATGTATTGTATTTTATTTGGGTTTTTTTCCTAGCTTTCTATTTTCCCTGTTCAGATGTAATCTGAATCTGCTCTCAAGCAGTGGTCTACCTGTGTTAAAACAGAGACATTCAGAAGAAACAGCATCTACGTACGTATGTGCACAAATTCCAATGTGTAAATGTTTGCTAAAGATGGTCATTTTAATAGTCACTTCTCTAATCACACATGCTCTACAATCCAGCGATCAGTCTTTGTCAAAGAAACGATATTGCATTTCTTTTTCACTCTAGTTTGGTAATGCCCAATCATCCAAAGCCAATCCACCAGGAGGTTAGGCTTTCAGTGCAAAAAGAAGTCATGGACTTGGGGCTGCCCATCAGTTGAATGGAATTAGCACGCATGAAGGGACTGCTGAGGTGTGAATGGAACTGGATGCCCGAGATACCACTTTTAAATTATCTATAGTGTCAATGGTAAACCTTGTCATTGCACATAAACAATTATTGCATGTTATGCAAAGAAATACAGTGCAAGCTCTTTTTACTGCAACTTTAATCTCCATGTATAATTTCTAGCAATAAACAGCCTATTTTATAGTAACATCTGGATCTGCTGCCCACATTGAAAATGCAACTGCTTGGTTACATTATGCATCTACTGCTCCACTTTATACTGCAGTAATTTCCATTTCAGAGTTAGACAGACTTTGGGCCACTGACAGCTCTAAATTTCTCATCTTGCTTTCTCGGGATACGTTAAGGAATAACTGAACTTGATTAAATAATGACAGCAATACCTTACATTTATGTAAGGCCTTTCAAAGAATTTCCACGTACTTTGAAAAGAGTAATTCATAGTCTCAATTTATATCCCAAGTCAAAACAAAAAGTGGCATGTAACCATGATCTTGAAGACCTTGCATGGATTTATGAGTCAGGAAGGCCTGACTAGCTCCTCCTCCACCATGTCTCAGTCTGTGACCTTGACCAAATTACTTCACTTTTCCACCCAGTTTATTCACCACTTAGATGTGAATAATTAGAAAGTATGTAAAGGAAATAGGGACTTTGTTACGATTGAAAGCTTTCTCCTTGTCTTTCTGTTTCATATGAGCATCAATAGATCATTTTGTTAGCATTATTATAGCCAGTCTTGAACATTTAATATGTTTAAATATTATTAATGAGACAGTGAAAGAATCAGGAAGAGTCTTCCAAGAGTTCTTAAAAGTTCAATACTGCACTAGTATTACACAGTTTCACCCAAAGGCTTAAAAACATGAATAAACAACACTCCCATACGTGACCTCTGACAATATATTCAGAGTTACACTGCTATAGTGTAACAATCCCCATTCCTCCATAAACTCTGCACCTCCCTTGATCTCCTCCCATCTGTCCATAAGCTTCTTGTATTCTTCTTTTCTAAAGCATTTAATTACGTCTCCACTCCTAAACAATCTCAAAAACATTCTTCCTCCACTCCCTCACATTTAGTTTCACAATCTGCTCACCATCTTCTCTAAATTCAAATCTCACATTATCTGGGGATCTCAATACACATGGAGGCAATAAAGTACAGCACATTTTGGTAGCAGACAGAAATAATGCTCTGTCAAACTTAAGGAAATAAATGGCACCTCAAAGCTAGACATAAGAGGAAGGAAACACTAGTTTGCCAATGAGAATGAAATTGCAGAGGAAATAGGGAGCTACTAGAAGGCTCTGGAGGAAGTAACTTGAGCCTGAAGAGGATGTTGAAAACAAAATCTGAATCAGGTAATGTTGGAATAACCAGGCTATTAATTAGCACCAGATAAAACTCTTTGTTTATGTCTGCTCACCCTAGTCTGGTGAACTAGGTTCTGAGCAACCTGCTATAGGAGGCTCTGTTTGAGCAGGGGATTGGACTGGACGATCTCCCAAGACTCCTCCAGCTCAACCATTCTGTGTCGTTCTTTAATGAAAACATTACTGATAAAAGAAAATCACTGCCTAATTCAGTGTTCAACCATGCTCATAAGAATATAGCTGGATTCATACCGGTGGATCTGATCGGGCACATTTCAGGAGCGGTGGCTGCACCAGAAGACCAGCATCGGCCACTGTCACAGCAACACTGCATTTTGGACATAGGCTGGGGGAGCTGACCGCCGCAGCGCCCGTTGGTCAGAGAAGAGAAGCAATATCCAGGACGTACATCTACCAAGAGAAAGAAATGGATATGTAATCATCTATCCGATGAGGAATGTGACTTACGCAAAAAAGAAATGTCCCGTTTTTCTCGGTTGATTACATAATAATGACATAGCACTTGCAACATTACAAAAATCAGAAAACAAAAGGCAGAAACCCAGAAAAATCTAGATAATATTTGGGCTGCTTTGGATTCAGGTGTAATACCTCCTGTAAGAAAGCTGAAGTGAAATATGGAACAGTAATGGATTAATGGAGGCAAAAATAGAACAGAAATGTGTATTCAGTATATAAAATATGCTTCTGTGCCCCCAAAAGAAGCAGCGTCATCTCTATTAAAGATAGAACCAGATCAATTCTGTTTAAGCTTTGATTTGAAAGCTGCTGATGTAGAGCAATAAACTCACAGTATTGCAGCTCTCAAAGCATTAATTCATTTTTCATTAGTAATGGCTTCCCCAGCTGAAGCATGTAGTGATTTGACTACATAGGCTTGCAGGCAAGAAAGAGCAATGCAGATTTAACTGGTGCCATCACATTGTTTATGGAGATGTGCTGGCTTCCTGTCTGAAAAGGATAAGCACGTGCTGTACAAAGAACGTCCTGTACCCAGATTTCATATAGTCAGCTCTAACAACATTGCACAGAGATCCCCCAAGCTTAGAGAAGGGAGAGAAAATGTGGATGGGAACAAAAAAAAAAGAAATTAAAAAAAAAAAAATCTTGTGATACAATCTGAAGCTCTGAGCAATTGTTTCACAATATGTCACATCATGTCAAACTCAGTATAAGCTGTGGTGTGATTTGATGCTGCACGATAAACCAAACCAAGTTTCTTTCTAAAATACATTAACATTACTGTCAAAATGTAGGCGAAAAAGTTGCAGATATAACCCTACAACAGCAGATGCTATTCCCTAGAGAAACAGTACCTCAGTTATCCCAGGCATGGTGGCTTTATTTGTCTAGTAACAGTGCTTTCCAGAGTTTACTAGCTATTCCAGTGGATATAAAAATAAGCAGGGAAGTTTCTTATTATTTTGAGGAAATTGATATATAGTGATATGTTGGGAGAGTCTGTGATGGTTCTGCCTTTTATTAGCTAGAACCCTGAACACGGATATTACTGGCAGTACAGCTGAAAGAGTCAGTTGGCCTTTACTTCCAAACTTTAGTTAGTTCACTCATATTATCATATCATGGAAATCTGACATGGATAAAAAAAAAATCCACTCAGTTCTATTACTGGTCTACCATTTTCTTCTGGTACCCAACTAAACTGCCAAATACATACACTCCTTAATCTATCATTTTAAAAATCAAATAAAGCTCTGAAGCTAATTATTCCCTGCTGCACCTGTTATAATTTTGGCCTTCATATGGGGTGGAGAGATATTCATGTGCTTGGTGCGATGGTGGGGTGGATGGTAAAGAAGGAAATCCTCTAACAGACCCTATCATCATCCTCTGTAATACATCCCTCCCAGTTTTGGTCAGTACCCAGTTTTGAAACATTTAAAAGCAGTAATGGGCAGAAGTGGAAAAAGGATCTGCGCGGGATCTGTGCATGCACAAATTCTGCCATAAAAAGGTAAACACACAGCAAACATCTTTGTCTTCTTACAGGTGTAAGATGTGTATGTGCCAAAAGGCACACCATTTTCAGAAAAAGACAGTAAGTTTGTGAAAAAAACACCACAAGTGTTTCCTTTTTCCCTCTTTCATTTTCTGTTCCAAATGGTAAAACACAAAAATAAGGACAACAACAGCAGGAAACAACTTCTTTACTGTTTCAGCTTTTAATATTTTTATGTTTTTCACTTAAAAATATTACATTTTTAAAAGGCAAAAAATCACCATGAAAATAGCTTTCAAGAAAGATGCGTCTCAAAAAAAAAGCCATCAAAAAGTAGGACAGTACAACTGACCAACAAATTTATGCCAGCTGGAAGTATGGACTAGCAGCTTCAGCTTTCTTCAAAGCACTCTTCGTGTACTTGGATTGAGATGTCCTGCTCTTGTTTCTGCTCTTCAGCTCTAGGAGATATTATCTTTACTTTGCCTATTCTAATTTTTAAGGTTTGTAATAATGGAACTCCCGGTTCTTCCTTTGGATGTGTGGCTCCAGTGCTGCTCAGTTTGAGTCCCATAAGGGATACATTTCTCAGAAGCACTTCCTCATATCTAACAGAATAGACACGTTCAGCTGACACTTTTCACTTAAGACAGGCATGCTGTAATTAAATCAAGATCACTTGTTTTGCCCAGCTCAAATACAGATTTGGGCTCTGTCCTTGTTAATATGGCAAGTATGCAGTCTGCATATTAGACAGGAATCCAAAATATCTGCACATAATTAATAGTGCTTCCTATTTAGCACGTTTGCGTTGGACAGAAAGCCAAAATTTTAATGACGGCTCTTATTACTTAACACAGCCTGTCATCATTTAAATACCTAATTCTTTAGCTGAACTATTTCAGCCTACAAATACAGTGGGTAAAAAAGGTTGGAAAACTGCAGGAATATAAGACGGGTGGGAATGTTGGGCAGTCTGACTGAGCAATGACTATAAAAAGTAAAAAGCAAATAGAAGCCAGGCATCCCTAGAAATCTTTTGTTACAGAAAGGTGAATCTCCTTCATAAATACTAAGTGCAAACAGTAATCAATAATTTAATGATCAACAGTCCTTTATGAGCTATTAATCTGAAGCAATAAAAGCAACTCCCACTTGCATTTTAAGTGTATAGTATGGATCCAATCTACCAAAATGCTGTCCTTGATAATGGAAGAAATATAGTTCATTTCTCACAACCTGCAAAAATATATGATACCATTCAAAATGAATCATAACTCAAACTACTTTCAGATCTCTTGGGAAAGCTAATATCATTTGGTACTTTTGTCTGTCAAGCTATTTTTTTTCAAATTTTTTCCCAAATGATTTTCTACCAAAGGTGCTAAACACAGGGTGCTCTCTGGAACCCCACTGCTGGCACTGTGTATGAGCCTTTAAACAAATGAGTCAAAACTCAGGAAACAAACCTTTTATTTGATTCTCAAGTGACAATAATTCCTCAAAATTCAGCACTGGCAGTGAAAAAAAGTCACTGCATAAAAATGAGGAAAAAAAAATATTAATTGAATACTTGACCTATCTCAAAGCAGGCTCTATGCTTCCCAGAAGCAGTAAGTGCTAACACTGCTCTATTATGGCTTTGGCAGTGCAGTGGCAGTCATTTAATTCACACAGTCATTTCATTCTTGGTCTGGCCTTTGGAAGGACAGGTTCTGCTCTGCCACCGTGAAAGCCGAAAGAACAGCATTGCCAAATCATCAACATCCTGAAAGCAGATACAAATGTCCCACACCTAGTTTGTCACACTCCTTCCTTCAATGAAAAATATCTACAATAAGGTCCTAACACTTGGAACGAGGGGAAAAAAAGCTCTTTGAGGCGATTACCATCTTTCTCAAGTCTGTTTGCTTTTCTAAATGACTGCTGAATATAAAATGGATTAAATCAAAGACAAACATGAGAGCAAGAATATCAAGGAGCACTGTTAAATAAGTTCTGTCTAATTTAAGGCAATAAATATGGCATAACAGGAAAACTGTAATAAGAAAAATGAAAGGGAAGGTCACAACGAAGAGGGAAAGAGGAAACATCCTGCAAATGGAAAACTCATTTCAGAATACATACAGAGGCACAAAGTGTACTTTTATATAAAAGAAGGATTTCAAGATCATGAGTTGAAATACATTTCTGGTACCCATTTTAGATATCAATCAATGTTCATGACACCTACTGTCTTATTATTTAGAGGATTCTACTCACCTATGCACTTTAAGCCATCAGGAGCTGTATAAAACCCTGGAGGACATTTGCAGAAGTAACTGCTAACTGTGTTTGAACACTCCCCTCCATCACAGATTCCAGGAATGGTACTGCATTCATCAATATCTTCAAGGCAAAAAGAGAAGCAGGAGCAGGTTAGCTAAATTAGTTCTGGTGTGAGAATAGGTATTTTATAATCAGTATTCATGATCAAATTCAGTGCAGCCTGAGACCCCTACTAGCTTATCTGCTAGGGGCATAATCAGCAGTTTTGAATCAGGATCTTTTGCTAAGCATCTTACAAACACAAGTGAACCAGAACCCAAGAAAACATTGCACCTGTAAATTGCAGAAAGCCAAAGAGTTTGTTTTACTGCTTAATAATGATGGATGAAAATCTTAAACTGCAGAGGGAATTTACTAACAGTAATTAAATGATAACCCCTCCAGTGTGAATTCTGCACACTAGAATGAAGAAAACTGACATGGGCCCTCTAATGACCATAGCAATTCAGAGTTTAACTGTTATGTCTCATGATGCCTCCAGCAGCACAGCATCTCCTGGCACCATACTGAGGCAATGGCTCAATACTGACTCAAAGGGAAGTGTAGCACCTACTGAATTGTCCGTCCTTCTTACGGCGCTGGGTTTTTTTCTGGGAAAGCAGGATGAGTGCAGGCAACAAAAATTACCTTTCCTAGCTTTCTCCGCTAGGTGAATGTTCTGAAGTTTCAACAGATTTCTAGACAGAAACTGTAATATCTACTGCAGAAGTCAGGCAATGTCCATAATTCCCCTTAGAATTTGTCAGAAATTTAAAAATAAAAGCCTGTATTGTGATTTTTTTCAGTAACGAACCTCAATCTATATACTAAATCACGATCATAGAACCAATGCAGAAAAATCTGAAATAAAAAAAACTAACAAATACCTTCTTATGTCTGATCATAGCTGCATACATGAACAGAGGGAACTTGAAGGGTTTCTTCCACCACTAGGAGTTTGTGTTATCTACAGTCATGTGAATAACAACCTACGCCAGCCCCAATTACTCCTTAATTACCATCAGTAGCCTGCCTGTGATGTGTAGTTACTTTTCCCTTGGTTTCCAGTGACTATCTTAACACTGCAGCTGTATCTACTTAGCAGTGCTCTCATCTTCTAGGAACCTGGAGTCCAGCTGAGCTTAAGAACAGCTCGCTTTTTTCCATAGTACATACAAGAAGAATCAGCAAAGCAGAGCAGAAAGGGAGATTATTCTCTAGAGTGATCAATGACAACTGCCTGTGACAGACATCCACAATCACCCAGTTGCTCTCCTGACAGGGAGAATCCAGCCAGAAATAATGCCATCACAGGACCCTACCCAACCTCTCCTCCAGAGATCTACAAACAGATAGACATGGCTGTAATAATGATTTCACCAACCACAAAAACTTTTGAGACTAAATACTGCAACACCACCCAACACACCAAGGCAAGGAGTGAATAATATCCTAGTCATTAAAAACGATTGGAGGAATTTACATGTAACGCCTGAATTGGAATTTGGCCCCAACAGATGGGGGAACACCCAAAGTCCCACAGGACCGTTAATGAGCATTTTAGCAAGTAGAGAGGATCACTGTTCTACTTCTCCTGTGAAGACAGTAATACAAAATTTCAGTAATATAAAAACTATCAATTCCTCTTCCCCTAGGTAAAGCACTGGATGCTCTAACACGTTTGTGATCCCTTGCCTTTGCAGGAAAGGAGTGGAGGGAGTGGGGCGGCACAGAGATAACCAGACTTCACAGACCAACCCATCCTAAGTGGTGCTGGGCCTTGGGCCCCCTGTGCACACATTCCTCCCCAGCATCTTGCTGGCTGTCGTGATGTGGGTCACATTCCTTGCTTGGGTGTGAGAGAGGGGTGTGACTTTTTGTTTGGTGCTACTTTGAGGGTGCTGCCAAAGCATCAAGTCCGAGTGCCCTGGGAGCACTGCTAAGAGACTTCTGGCTTCTGTTCCAGGATTATACTCTGCAGGAGGCCCAAAAGTCTCAGTGACAAAAAATGTGGAAATTGAATTTTGGTCTGAATAGAGCTCTTAATTAACAGAGAAAAATGCAGTCGTAAATGGATCTGATTCAAGCATTTTCTGACTTAAATTCGCCAATGTTTATCTTAAAGTCCATGTTGCCACTGTTTATATAGAGCCCGACCTTTCTAAAAGCAAAATCATCACTCTTTATTCTAGGATTGAGCCTAATCCAAACAGTATTTCACTATTTATATTAGTGTTGACATTCATATAAGCAACATTGTCATTGTTAAGTATGCAAGTTTTATAAAGGTAAGTATATTTGATGTACTTGCCGACATCACTAATTTTTCCTGTCACTCCAGGAAAAATTACTCCCTGCGATCGCCACAAAAAAGTATTTACCTCAGCACTAATGCAACTGGAAAAGGAATGGCGATATGAAGCAGTGAAATAGTGTAATATTAAAATACAGTTTTCCACCAGCTATGCTAATAAAGAGACCTTCAACCAACACATCTCATTTCCCATCTTGAGTTGTCTCACTGGTCTATCATGGTCCTACTTTAGTGGGGACCTACTGAAAAAAAAATGGTGGTACTACAGCAGGTAGCTCCCAGTTCTACTAAATCAGTGACCAAGAATATACTACTGCTGCCAGCAGTCCTACTTGCTGGTTAGGAAGTTAAACCAAGCACATGATCAGATATTATGTATTAGAATTAATTACAGTTAATTACTGTAAGGGAAATACCTTGTCTTATATTGGAGATTTCAACTTAAAACTCAAAGGGGTTACACGACTATGCTCTTAACTGTTGAATCACTATCCTATTTCATGCTACTGGTATAAAGGTACTAGTTTTAATTCTTTGAATTGTATCAATACCTACACATCTTGAACTAAAATTGTTTGGTACATGCAATATGAAGATGTACTGGAAGTCTCTCTCTGCTGAGGTTCAAAAATTTACTCATATGGAATTAAGACTAGAAATTTCATCCTATCTTTCCAGCCATGCGATCACTCCAAAGGGATTGCACAAGATTGTGGAAATTTGTGGCAGGATTTGGGAATGAACTAAGCTCTCCCAGGTTCTTGGGTCTAGTCCCTCAACTACTAGCACGTGCAGGCTCTGAAGGTGGTGGTTGTTTGGGGCATTTTGTTCTATGTTTGGTGTTTTTTGTTTGGTTTGTTGGGGTTTTTTTCCTATATGAATCAGCAACTGCAAAATACCATAGCAATGTTTACACAATGAAACCTAAGCAAGCCTACAGTTCTCAGTTTTTTCAGTACTAATACTTAACAAGACACATGTTCAGTCTTCCTTGTTCACCACGTTGTTGGTACTTCACCCACAGAAGGAAACACTTGCAAAGTTGTTGTACCCTAAAGTCGGGTGACTTTCTGCTAAAACTCTTGGCAGTCAACATGAAAACCATGCTGTGTACAAACTCTTCTGAAATTGCTTTCCCTAACCTGCAATTAAGTTATAAAGTTATGCTTGAAATAGGGATTTTTCTTTTGAGAAAGTAATGATTCTTCCAAAATGACTAAAAAATTTCGAGTGCTTCCTTAAAGGCACCTGATGCAAGAAAGGGTGGTGCATGCACACCTTAGTCTCACAGTCACACACCTTTATGATATTTAAGATTTTCTGGTTTAGGAGGAGAAAGGATTATTCGTTATTTGTATTTGCTGTGAAGAATGCTATTTTCATATTCAAGGAAAAAGAGACTGGAAATTTTGTTACAAACTTCTAAACAAAGTTGGCCCCAAAAAGAAGACTTCCCCCCTTTACTTTCAAAAGAAAGTTCTAAAAGTTCTTACCGTCACATTTTTGTGTCACTTCATTAAACTTGTGTCCAGCTGGGCATTTGCACTCAAAAGATCCAACAGTATTAATGCAATTTCCCCCTTGACAGATCCCAGGGATGGCTTGGCATTCATCCACATCTATCATATAAAAAAGGAAAAAACACCCACTTTTAATTCATTTCTCAAGGACAACCATAATAATTTATCTACACAGAAATTAAAGTAAATATGCCTAAATCCATGCTTTACCCATCATAATATTTTGGTACTTGCTTGTGAAGATAGACACTAATTTTGTAATTACTCTGTGCAAAGTATGATTAAGTACAGTACTCTAAATATTTTCTGCAAGAAATCACATGGCTATTATTGTTACAGACATTAAACATCTAACTGCTATTGCTTTGTTTTTCCAAAACATCTGGGGAATGGTGTGCAGAGAAGACAGCCTGCCTAACCCCAGGTTCCTTTATAGTATCTGAAGCTGAGCACCCAAAGTCACTTGCCCCTTGGCAAGTCCACGCAGTCCACATCCCCTCAGCGCAGAGATGCAGGAGCTGCAGAGCAGTGTGCAATGTGCATGGAGGGGGCCTCATGGAGAGGCACAGGGAAACTGCATAGTCATTACTGATGGAAATGATTAACTCGTCACTCCAGTAAGATCAGCACCCATGACCTTATGTTGCGGTTAGGATTCAATTGAAGCAGCTTCATAGCCATAATTAATGTCTCAGGAGGAATTATTAATAACCTGCTTTTACATTTATAAATTTGGATAGGTTTTTCCCCCATTTATTTCCTCTCTCTTTGCTTATAATTTTTTCACTCAAGAAAATGAAACAAAGATGATATCGCAGGCTAGGTAGGAAGCTCAAGACAAATATTTTCAAGAGGCCCCAGTTTTTGGCCTCGCAGCTATTTCAGCACAACAACATGTGTGTCGTCACTTAGCTGCAAATGTGTTGCTACGGCTCAGTAACAGCTAGAGAAAAGAAACTGCAGGAGGAGGAGTGGCATCGCAACTGGAGAGAGCGGAGGTCTGGCTCTGTCCCCCCCCGTCTGCTGCTCCCTGTCCTTTGGGAGCAAACGGAGCACTTGCCACTCTCCAACCCAAATGCCTGTGCTTCTTCCCTCATTTTCCCGAGGAGTACCAGCTGCTGCTGGTAAAACCTGATTTCTTGAGTTCTTGGGCTTCACACTAGGATTGGTTTCAATGCAGGGACACAAGCTGAAGGAGGTGACGCCTTCAAATCTCCCTTTATAGGTCCCAGAGAGCCAGCTGTAATATGTCTTGTAGTCTGAAAAGCGAAGTATTATGTCTGTACAAAAGGCCAAGAGGCAATTTCCCTGGGAGCCACAAATAGGAAGCTTCAGGAACGCCAAGGGGCATATCTGTACCACATGGCAGAGCATTATGTAAAGGTGCCTGGGCTGACTGATCCGGGCCTGGGTGCAGCAGCGGAGCGGGAGCAGAGCTGTCCCGGAGCCACCCGCTGTGCTGGGAGCCACAGAGCACCAGCACCGCCTCAGCATCCTCACCATGGCCCCGCTGCTGCTGGGACTCCAGCTACAGCAATAATCAGCTAGACTTCATGGCACTGTACTGACTTTAAAAAAAAAGTAAATAAAAAAAAAAAAAATAGAAGTCACGCTCCTGAGTCACAATGTCTGTTTCAAAATCCCACCTTTTGGCTTTTATTTTCCTCCTTTGTATCTTTAAAAATCTCAGCTGTGATATTAATTTAACTTTTGGCCAGACAGACAAACTGTGGGCAGCTATATTCTATTTACTGTTTAAAATAAACTTGCCCTCCCCTCTGTTTTATTTTTTTCTGACTTCTCCACACAATAATAATGGTTCCTTTTTCTCTTCAGAGAACCTGGATTTTATTTAACCTGCTTTCCTTTATTTAGATTGAATATGGATGTGAAATCCCTGAAATGTCTTCAGTCTGAATGGATGTTATCTGATTTCAAAAGGACTGGATTTAGTACAATTGCATGAAAAATAAAGCTAATATGTGGTTCCATAGCAGATCTGTTGAAATTACGAACACATTACAAGACAAGGGAAAACTGGAAAGTACAAGTCAAACATACAGGGCCAAAATTGTTGTTGGCACCGCATATAGATTAGCGTAAATGTAGCTGCATGCTAAGAAATGTGCAGCAAGAAGAAGTAGCCTTGTTCTGAACCACACAAACCCACTGAAGAGGTCACCGCAGCTTTTCCGTGACACAAACAAGAGGGATATAACTAGGTGTGGCACGAGTTCAGGGGTGTGGGCCACATATTTATGCACATAATATTTAAGAATTGTCCAAAACCTCAATTCACAGATTTATGCATAATTTAGTTCTGACCTTTACAGTGAGAGTGGGAATAGGATGGTTGAGGTCAAAATATGTGTATGTTATGTGGCGTACACATCGGCAGTGCCCATCTTGACGTTCATCATGCCTGTCTGCAGGCACCAGCCAGGACTTGGCCCATGACAGAGGATATCTACATTTTTAATGCAATGGAATGCCTTGAAGTCCTTTGTAAGAATTTCATGATTAAATAAAATTACTCATAGATTTATAATCTTTATCTCCTCTACTTTCAAAAATATTGTAACTTATTAGAAAACGTTAGACAGATTGAAATAAACTAGCCCCAAAGATATGGTCCTGGGAATGTATAATCCACATCAGTTTAATACATAGCTGCCCCTGTTAACTTTCTCCTGTTTCCTGCCAGACATCCAGACAATAAAAGAATTTATACAGCTGGAAGTATTAGAATAAAAGCCAAAAGCAGTGTAAGGACTTTCTATGGTAAGGCATGCTCTGAAAGAAGTAAGCAACATCTGGGTGGATTTTATGATTTGAAACAAATGCAAATGCATTTCCAAAATTGTATAAAATATATAATAGGGCATTTCAAATGGCACGACATGCACTTTTTTCCAGGTTGAAGCAGGGTTGCTTGAGAGATAAGACACTCAAGAGGAATCCAAAATCAACAAATTTTAGCTAAAAAATCCCACACTGGATAAATGGAACAGCATTGCCACAGATTGATTTTTGCATGTTTTGAGTGCTTTTTGAAACAGAGTAAGTTCCTCCATGGAATGATTGAGTGGTACACTCAAAAAAACACCATTATAGAACCAAGGGAAAGGGCTGCTGGCAGTGAGAAATTCATTAAGATGCTGGCTGCTCTCACATGACCTAAGTTACTAATGTACTCACTTGAACATCAGGCACTCACTGAATCATGAAGTAATGCATCTGACAATGTTTTTCCATTCTTCACACATATAGCTGAGAATGGCTTAGGACAGGTTATTCACAGCAGTGTAACTTAATTAAGATTAATCCAGTAACAATTTCAGCAGCTTTTGGGGAAGCTTTGCTGCTAACTTACCTTGACAGGCCCCAGTGCGAATGTTTGGAATGAAGCCTCGGCGGCAGGGATGTGGCTGGGCAGGACACATTTCACAGGGGTGGCCCCAAGCTCTCCCAACTGTTGCACAGCAAAGGGTTTTTGTGCAGACTATTCCACTGAGCTGTCCCTGGCACATCTGGTTGGTTATCAAAGTGAAGCAAGGGCCGGTCCTGTAATCTGCGCCAAAAACAGGAAACCTAATCAGCATTGCAATAAAAATGCACAACAAAACTCATAATAAAGCAAAACAACAGCACATTTAGGCAAGTTTTCTGCACATAAATTGCTCACCAGCCCAACAGTATAACTTAGCCATGTTCTGCAGAGGATTGTTCTCAAGTTTTCTTCGCATTCAAATCCACTGAAACTAGCAGTTCTATAAATGCATTGTGACTATTTTACCAGGAGCATTAGATACTTAAGATTTGCAGGTCCCCTCTGTTGCTTGGTTTCATCTCTAGTAATAGCCTTTGGGAGGACTCATCATCAGCTTGTTTTAAATATTCAGTGATTAAAGTAATACTGATAAAAGAGTTAGGATATGTTTATTTTCACAAATGTCATTCTCAAATGAGTCTCAAGGGAAGAGAATACAGACTGCAGGAAGATTTTTGAGGACAGTTTTCACTGTTATTATTCAGGCATACGCTGTACCAGATATGGGGGTAAGCTTTGCCTACAGCTGAATGGAGGGCATGTGGAACACATCTGCTTTGATTTGTTTATGGTAGGACAGGCCACTTAGCCAACAGACAGAATTAAGCTAAGATGTTAATAAAATAATAGTAGGAGGCTTTATTTTGTTCCATTCTCCAACCAAACAGTGGTACTGCCAACTCCTGCTGTCTCCTGTACATCCGGGGTGCATTTAATTCTTCACGAGCGACCCTAAAATGTTTTTCTGTTATGGTGCACCAGGACAGAGTCCAGCATCCTGTAAGCAAAGCCAGCAAATTCTGAACCTGATGTTTGTCTGTTCTGAAATAGTTACCAGGTGCCTCAGCCAAGGTCACTAAGTAATCCACAATGTCTTATAGTCATGACATTATAAATTCCTCCAATTTTCGTGCCACTTCCAAACTTTGTTAATTAAAATATGTTTGCACTAAACCATTAATAAAAAGTGTTAAGCAGGGCAGAAGTAAGAATGGATGCCTTGCCTGTCTGCCCCATCTCCCCACACCAGGTGCATCTTGACAACTATAATGTAACTAATCTTCATTCCAATCCAGGGATGCAGTGTCCATATGCTACAATTCTGCTGATTAATCAAGTCACTCATTGATATAATAACTAAAATGGCTTACAGAAGTCCTGTAAGCTATACAATAGTGCTATATTGTTGCTATTATCTTCCTCAATTAAACATGATCTTCTCAGAAAGGATATCAAGTTAGTTTGAAAAACCTATTTCTGATTAACTTGTACTAAATGACACTAAATACCATTTACTCTTCATTAACTATGTATTACATCCTATAATTGCTATTCTATCTTTTGCCTGTTCAACAGACCTCCAATCACCCAGATGGTCTCTTTTCCTTTTAAAATACTGGAACAGCAATAATTTTCTTCCAGCCTCTGGAAATTTGTCACGTATTTCCAGATTCATGGAGGATTAACCTGCACGCTACAAGAACCCTTTAGCTAGCTCTTTTCAGTCTCCCTGGTGCTGGTTAGCTGGAGTAGCTGTATAAAAATATATAAATACAATTACTGCTATTTAATGACATCCTTAAATGCTATCAGATCGCAAATATAAAATTTCTGTCTTACCCCCAGCTATATTTACTGAATACTTCTCCCTCTTCTTTCCTATTTCTGTCAGCCTCATCACGAAATGGGTAAGAATCTCTGGTAACATCTCTCTTACCCTTACGTACTTAATACCTTTTCATTGCCTTAACTTTTTTTTGGCGTGGTATTTCTCATTGTTTCCCTTCACTTCCCATATTAATTTTCTACACTACAGTTTCTATCCAGTTCTTTTCCCATTTTAAAGCACTTTTGTAATTGCTTTCATTTTCCTACTTAGATAGGATTGTTTTGCTCCGGTCAAAACTTCACTACCTTCTTTCTCACTTCTCATTGCAGAAATTCAGCTTTGGAAGCATGTAGTACAAACCCAAATATTACCAGCTTTATCTTAACACAAAAATTAATACAAATAAGTCATGATTCATTATACCTATCAACTAAAACATTTTAGTTACAAGATTGATTCTTCATCCCTGAGCAAAATGAGGTCTGAGAGAGCTATCTAAGAGACTATGCAAAACTCCCAATACTAAAACTCCTAATATTAAAACAATAGGTAACAATTTCTTTAGAAACACCACAGTGTTGTGTTGGCAACAGGAAATCTCCAGCCTACCTCCTCAGAATGAAGTCCCTCATTGTAGATTGTCCCTATGCCGTTTATATATAGACAGTTTAAAAAAGAGTCATTTTGTTCTCTGTCGCAGTGGGAAGCACGCGTCAGACAGTAGTGAATAACCCATCTTGTATTTTATGGTAGATTATGAATAGATCAGCATTTACAATTGTTTGCTTTCAAGCTATAAATGACTTATCAGTGGTTAATACAACTTAGAAAAATGATGAGCTCAATGACAGTAACTTTATAATCATGCAAATCTTTCCACAAAGTTTCAGTAGGTCAAATACACACTCAAACTCAAGGAAATTTGATTTGTTATTATCCAAGTTCATAGCACTTTAGTATGGAGAATCATAGACTTTATTTTCACCTAATTTTTGCCTTGATAAATTTTATTCTTAATACTCAGTTTTCTGCTGAGTACAGCTTCTTTCTGTTTTCTCAAATACAATCTTTCACCTTTTCAAAAGTAAGATTTTCTTTTCCATTCTTAATGGAAAATTCTAGCCTATGAAAATGCATATGAAAAATTTGGATGTACACACCGACCTATGGCCACAGAGAAATCCATCAAGTCAATTTTTTTTCATACAGAAGCTTAATAAAAAGAGCTCTAAAATTAAAGCACTCTTAATACTGAGTTTAAGATTTTTCAACACATTACAAGATGAAGGCATTCAAGGAGGAAATGGGATTCCATTAACATGATGGCAAAACAAAAAGAGAATGGCATCACATGTTAAGAGATCTCCTTGAGATACACCATTTTCCTTCAAAGTGTTGGTTTTATGAGTTAGGCTGATTTCAGAAGATCCAGTAAACCCTAGGGTCTATGCTACAAGGCACTAACTTGGAATATGAGCTTAAAACACCAATCTTTATTTTGCAACAACAGTTTCATTATATGTTTGTGCCGTTTGTGATTACTCAAACTCCTTCAACAAGTAAAGCTCAAACACAAGGTTCCAAGTCATCAGTCAGGAGGTGAAAGAGAGAAAGGGGAAAAATATAGCCAGAAAAGCTATTACACAGTTTGTTAGAGGCTTTTTTTTTTTCCAGTGGTAATTTCATTTTAAGTAAAGATGTTGAGACTTGAAATTATTTTAGCAAAATGATTTTTTAAAGATGTCTAATTGCTGGTTCAAATGTTTTCAGCCACTTATAACGCAAATTTCAGCATGTGCAAGCAGCCTTCAGTAAGGCATTAGCTACAGTTATCGAACAACTTTTTCTGCTTCTTCGCATACTTCTTAGCTATTTTGATAAGGAATAATTCCACAGGGAGCCTCAGACAACTGAGAAGATGGCAGAAACTGTAAACCACATTAATTTCATACACAGACAAAAAGAGCAAGGGGCAACAGAACAAGGCCGGTTTACACCATCCAAGAATCTAGCTTAAGTCCACAGGAAAGAATCAAGCTACATTTTGATCTAAAACTTGTTCCTGTTTCAGTCACAATCATCAAATAATTTTAGTTATCTTCTCAAAAGATCCTTTATGTTCCTAAAAGCACCAGAAAGGCTGCTGAAATATGTAATACTGGCAGGCTTTGATCAAAACCAAGCACAGCAATAAATAATGATGATTGTTCCAAGTAATGCTGGACAGCACCAAAGAGACTCCGGGCACCAGAATAACGCAAGACTTTCAACACCAAATACACAACTTAAGCTCTCCATTCATGTTAATCTCTGTTTGCTTTCAGGTACAATATACTTTTTAATGTAAAAATAAAGTTTAAAAAAAATTTGAACTAATGGAACCCAGATTAAACAATTATGCTAGTGCAAGGCTGCTGGATGAAATTCTGGTCGCTCTTCCCTCTAAGATTCATTCCATATAAATCTCCTACAAAGAGTCCTTGATGTTTCAAATTAACAGCCTGATTTTGCAAACTGATAACCACCTGTAAAGAGGTTGACAGACTGCTCCACCCCTCTTAAAATAAATGGAAACTGAATAGTTGCAAAATTTAAAGGATGGGACCCGAGCAAACCAGCATTTATCTCAGCGTGATCAAGAGCTCATTATTGAAAACAGGAAAATGCCATCTCTTGGCATCATAAAGAAATTGGTAAGGATGAGTCCTGTTTTTCCAGTTCTCCGTAGACACCATGCACAGCTCACACAGTACCTTGTGCTGCACACTGAGAGGCAAACCCAGAATGCTGCTTGGAGGGAAGAACCATTCCTGTAGACATTAGCACTTCGCGTGGGCATATTCTGCATGAACCCCCAAATCCAGCCAAGACTGCTGTGGAACTGAAATCACCCTCAGCAACACAAACTGGCAACTTTCCCTTTCTTTAGCACAGGGGAAAAGGGAAAGAAAAGAATGCTCCATTATCAATCAAATAATGAAAGAAAGGTCAGAAAGGGCTCTAAGGCAAGTGAAGTACCTTAAAGCTGATCTTTATTGAAACTTACTTTCCTGCCTAGCAGCGTTTTTGTTTCTGCTGTTTGGTGGGTTGGTTTTGTGGGGCTTTTTTACCAGCTGGGGATAGAAAAGGAACATTGGAAGTGAGACTGCACAAGGCAGAAGCAGAGTCTCATCTCTGCAAAGCCTCCTCAGCACCGCCCACGTGTGACCCACTGCACCTGATAGCCCGTGCCGCTGCTTGGCTGGCCATCAGAAAGAGAATCACAACTGCTGTACCTGTGAATACTCTTTTGATAACTGATCTCACAGAGTTAAAGAATAACGCTAGCTAAAAGATCAGCGGTCTGAGTTTCAAGTAGCAGAATCCTTTTAATACACTACGCAACGTCAGGCAACTGTTTTTTCTCAAGCATCCAAAATGTTTTCTAATGGGGGAAAAAAGGAATTCTATAGCAATTCTGTTTTTCAATGGCACTATTGAAAGTGCAAACTGGAATTTTAAATGGCGAAAAAATTATTGACTATGCAGTTACAAGCAGAAAATAATACTGGGTAATTAAAATGCAGCACTCTGCAGATGGGTGCAGGAACAGTATGAGAAATAGAGCTTCCATCTTTCCCTGACCTGGAATGGCAGGTGCTGAAAATACTATATGTGAGAAAAGATATCACATCTCTGTTATAGAGGGGGGACATTCACCTTAAACACAACTTTTAGACTACGAAAAGTAGGATTAAGATTAGAAAAACAGCAGATGGGATTTCCAAAGTAGTTTCCAAAAATGTCCAGTGGCTGGACATTATATATGGGAAAAATTAATGGAGGAGAAGGAAACTCTGAATGTATCAGATCATATGTCACCAATAAGAATGATATGAGAATGACATCAAGCAAATTATGGTTTTTGGAACAAAGATAAAGACAATGTTTAAAAAAATTAGCTTTCACTGAGCCATGAATGAAGAATCTTAAATGAATCCTAAAAATACGCACATATAATCATATTTACTGAAGCTGATTTAGGTGTGCCTGCACAAACAAAACTCCTATCACTTTTTCCAAGTTTAAAAACCAGGAATGGAAGAAATGCGTATCAGATATTCTGATTTTAAATCGGAAATAAATAGTGACAATGGCAGCATGGATATGCTGAGAAACACCAATGTTTGACATTTTAGTTCTCTGAGCAAGCCACGTTTCTTGAAAGCACTGGAAACCATACAATATCTCTAACTATACAAACTATACTGTTAATGGAAAAACAGTTTGCATCACTATATATTTGACTGTACTTCAAGCACTTTACTCTCTTTAGAGAAGGTAGCAATACATTTAAAGATGATGGAGAAAAATACCACATGCATCATTTCAGGAGGCAGGATCTGCCGTGCCTGAAATGAGAATTTTTTCAGTAAAATTCCAAGAATTAGAGAGAATCTCAGAACGGACACAAGAGCATGGCATGATCAAGCTGACTGGAAACACCACCAGAGCACAGAGATTTATAGAACACAAAGATTTAGCATTTCAGGCTCAATTTCCAAATGTCCTTCAAAGTGATTCTAGGTGTTTTCAGACACACTAAAATCTCCTCATTAAGGACAGAGAGAAAAAACAGAATTTGCATTCATGTAAATTACAAAATGTGCTTTACATGCATACCTGTCCCAAAACTAATGCAAACCTGTGTGTGTCACTGTACCAGAGAAATAGGGAAGGGCTCCTATTCCATTTTCACTTGCAAAATGTCCCTTTCAGTTGCTTGTAGGCTATCATGAAGTCATGTTTTGCATATAGGACTTTGTGGCTTTTAAGGGCTGGTCAGAAAAGTAAATGACCGTGCCCAGGACCCCATAGGATAACTATCATTTACCTCCATCTTTCTTAACAGTGAACATGTCACACATCTCACTTCACGGACTGAATAAAGACCAGACACAACAGCCCATTCCCATGTTAGCTCAATGCACTGACTTCCAACCATTTAAAAAGTCAGACGCAATAACTCTCCATCCACAGGTGACACTGAAATGCCAGCTGATAAATGCATCCAATCACAACACTCTTTTTTCCACATGGGTCATTTCCTTAATAATTACTCACTGTTAAGCACTCCCTGTCCTCTCCCCCTCTAAGCCAGACACCATTACTCACTCCAGTCAGATCCCAATGTGTCATCATTGGAAAGTACATGGCAAAGATAGCAGAGGTTGTTCAGAAGGAAAGAAAACAAAACTCGGTAAATATTTTAAAACTTATTTCCTATGATGTCTAACACTTCTTAGCAATGAGGTTTAGCTGTGGTATGTAAAGAGAATTATCACCATGCCACTTCTGTCTGCTCCCTTCCAGCGCCAGAGATGGCTTCACATATTAACAAGACCCTTTCCCAGCTGCTTCAGCGCACAGAGCTCAACTTGCTGAGATTTAACACTGGCTAGCACTGAGATGTCACTGGAACTAGGGACTCGGAGTGCAACCATTCAGGCAGTATTTCTGGCAGAGGTATAAATCTGGCAGCAGAAATGTCTCAAAATACCACATCTGTGCTATGGACAGATCACAGCTCCAAGTTGCCTCTCGTTATTTTAACAAGAGCAAAAAACATCCATGGAAGCATATCTAACACTTGCAATAAATAACTTCCACTGGTACCGTAACTCTTTATTCTGTATTAGTCAGCCACAACAGTTAGTTCCTGCCTCATATATTCCTGCCCTAGGAATATTATCCTCTAATTCACGATTCTGATGACCCCATTTCTGCATGTCTTCCTCACCTTTGCTTGTTGCAAATTGTTCTCATATATTGACTTGCTGGCACACTTCAGCCTAAATTAATTTTCCATTCCGTAAGCTGCTTCGCAAATCCATTTCTGCACAGATGATCTGTTTAACATGTTTATCTAGCAAATATTACCTAGTCTTCCTAGGATACTGGTTAAAGAACAGGACTTGGAAATAACAGCTTACTAACCATGTGAAACTAACATTATCAGTTGTGTTTGACGTACAGAACAATTCAAGCTGACCATTTTCAAAAGTATTTTGGCAACCCACTTTCAAGAACAAATATACAACTATTTTCATGCCAATTTTGTTCTTGCAACTGACCCAGTTCTCAAAGTCTGTAACTGAAAAGTAATAACATTACAGTAATAAAATAAAAAAATAATGTTCAAAAATTATTATAGAATTGGAGTGATTTGTTGCACACATTTTAATCCAACACGCAGACTAAGCATTTCACCAAAATCAAGGCTTTAGCTCTGTTGTTCCCAATTATGTGCGGCAGCAGTCCAAATACAGAAAATTGTTACCACATTTTATTCTTTTCCATGATGAAGAAAACAGTAAGCAATGCAGCTAAATGCAGAATAACTTCTCATTTCTGAATAATCAGTTACCTGACAGACTCTTACCCACCCTACTTTGCCGTATAAGCTACAAAGGAACATTTCTTTGCAGATTTTAATTTTTCCAATTTCTTTCACAGGCTGAAAAAATAAAGGAAATAAAATTCCAAGTTGATTTCCATCTCTTTTTTTGCAAAAAAGTAACTAACTTTGGTGACATATTTATTGTCAAGACCAGATGATTATTAAGGAGAATGGATTCAATTGAAGAACTCTGGAAGTTTCACTTATAAAGAACAAGTTGGCTGAAGTTTATTACTACTTTTTAAAAAGAGTTCTTAAGAAGTGCCACGTTATAGAAACTCTCTTAACATACCACAAAGTATTAACTATTAAATAGCAAGGTAAAGACAAAGCTGAGTAGACGAGCTCTATATATTCCTTCTCTTTGCCTGCAGAAGACACTGACTACAAAATAACTGAGACTATCCAAAAAGTAGTGCAAACTGTGTAAGAAAAATAGATCCTAATGACTTACAGTATATTAAATAGACCAACATCCAAAGAAAGGAAAAGTGCTTTCAGACAATGCAACATATAGGATTTAAAGAGAGAGTGCTCACATTTGAAAAGGAGAGGGAGTGGTACAATACATTAGAAATAACCTTTTCTTTTTTCCCTCTCTAAAATGCAACTGTACCTCTGCAGTGTCATGAAATACAATACAATTGCAGAGCACTGGAATGAAACTTAGTCCAGAACTGAAAACGGGTTATAAATAAAAAGAGAAGGTGAGAGGAGAAAGGGAGCCAACTTCACTGCTCAAGCTAAGTGAAATACGAGTAAACATACAGCAGGAATAGCAAGAAATTGACTCGGTGTGGATCGCTTAAAGGGAAGGCAGTAAATGTAGTAATGACATTTTGGGTGTTGGTAAGTATATATTATCATAATGACACATGGACAAATAACTTTTGTGGTCCTAACAGAACGCAGAACTTCTGAAGTCCTGGCAGCTCTTTAACAAGGCAATTAGAGCAATCAACAATTTCTTCTTACTCCTTTAGAAGAGCTGCCAGAAATTGTCTGGCTTGTCCTAAGCAAGTTCCCTTTTTGCCATAACCCAAAAGGACCAGCACTCCTGAGAACTTATGGTGGTGGAAAACTTCCACAGAACGAAAGCAACGAGCACGCAGATTGTATTCCTGTAAAGATTCTTCTCCCCACGGCAGACAGCTCTCTGGCCGAATTTCTTCTGTCAGGCACTTACCCGGGTTTTTGTATTCTCAATACATGTATTTTTAGTGGCATGATTTTAGTGATGTCAGATTTGACATGATGTAAATACTGAATATTTTTTTATTAGCCTGAAGACTCTAGAATAATTAATACTGGTCTTTTTGAGTAAGGTTGCAACACTGGGTTTTATGTTGTAAATAGCCAGCTAAAAAGACACAAAAAGTATCTCGAAAGCAATGACAACATACAGTATTTTGATTTTTGCAGAAATCTTTTAACAATTATTGCATTTCATGATTGCGCAATAACACACACACACCCCCCCCCAAATCTCAGAAAGGGTTACAATTTAAGCCAATAACATACAAAAATTGCTTCAGACACTAATATGTCACCTCTAACTCTATGGTGAAACACATCAACCACTTAATTGAAATACCATACAACCCTGTGTATTACAGGATCAGATTCCTTCCTCAATGAAACTGTGGCATCACTCTGTGTGTACACCAGTGTAATCACGACCCGAATCTGGCTCATTTTGCATAACCACATATATGGGATTTGCATTAAGTCTGTGGTCCAAAAATAAACACAGTAATAACATGCACTACTTAACTTTGAATAAGTCTGATGGTACTTCTGTTGAAATGTTACAGAATACATGCCATAACTTTGGAATTATCTCATGTATTCAATACCCATTTCTAGAAGTAGGAAAGATCTCTTTCCAAGATGGCAAATGATCTAACCTTGACTCACAAATGCTTTCAACTAAGCAAGTATAGTTTTATTAAATATATAAATACTATACCCACCAATATAAAGTACATAAGATGCTCACACTCGTGTTTCATTACTCTTCATTTTTTTGTACAATTCTGGAGATACTGTTACGGACCCTACCCCTCAGTTATTTTTCTTCTGGTCTTCTTTGGATTGTACAAGTTTTCAGTGAGTCTACGGTTCTCTTCTTTAACACTTTCCTGTAACATTTACTAAAGTGTTAAATTGCTCAGTAGCTAACTGTGAATGATCTTCAGAAAATCTAAGATACAGAGCTTCTAGACTTCTACATTTATTGGAAAGAGCCAATGAACATCAGATATATTACTATTTAATCTCAAAAAGTAAACTCATATTATTTCTTTAAGGTCTACTGTCATTCCTGTCCTCATTGACCACTTGATTGAAGGAGTCTTCTCTTTGCTTAGCCCCAAGGGGTGGATGTCCCACAAAGTCAATGAATGGCTGGCATCAAGTGACTGAAGACTTTATGCATCTCTCACATCTTTCATCTAAGGTTTATACAAACTATTTATGACAATCGTCAATTAAATACTCTTTGTTCAAACCACATCAAAAGCCTGATTTTCCCAAGCAGTGAGAGTGTTCACAACTAATTAAGTATCTTAAAATGGAAGGCTAGTGGGGGGAGGCAGAATCCTCAAACATCAAACTTAGGGTTAAATTCTCCTCCTATTCACATGCTGCAGGCAAGAAGATTGAAAGGTCCGTACTGACTCTGCTGGCAATGTAATGAAGAGCACATTTTATTTTATTTTATTTTTTAACTTAAGATACTGGTTAAGAACAACTGTAAATCTTTCTAAAAGACTTCAAATTACCATGAACAGTCTAGCCAAACAGGGCAAACTTTTTTTGCTTTTACTCAAAATGCAAGCAACTCCACATTCTTAGCATATTGTTTAACATTTCTTAACTTTTTAATAGCATCTGTGTGGAAGCCAAGTGTGTACATATTATAATAATAATTATAATAATATGTACATATTATTTTAGTGTAACAGGTATTGCAGATCTATTTTTACCTCAGCACTGGAAACTGGCATCTTTTCTACTTGTTGATGGGTATGTCACGTCCTAAGATTTCATTCGTCTCCACACATGGGACAAATAATTAAAACTTGGGAAAAAGTCACCAGCCTGAGTGCCTTGAACGTGAACATTCAAGCTCTGAGACTGAAATCCTGACCGATTTCTGTTTCCTCCCTATTAGATAGGACTTGTCGATTTTGTAGGTACCCAGTCATGGACATCCAGCATGAAGCCCAGGTGCCAGTTACAAGTAAAGGGTTAGACTCATTGACTTTGTTGAGAGAATGACAATTCAGTGGGGGAATCCTGCTGCCGGTGATTGTGCATGCACACGCCCACATGCAGAAAACAGCTAGCATTGGGTGGGTTGAGGGGAAGAAAGAGATCCACCCAGATTCAGAGGCCTCTTTCCAAAAGCTGGGCCATACTGGCTCAACCTAAAGTGACACACTCCAATTGTCTTTTACTAATTATGTGCTCGCGGAGAATAGCATCAGAATCTTGGAAACCGTCGTTTGTACCAAACGGTCCATTAAACTGATTGCTGTACAGTTCTGGATGATTTCTCACTACTTATTTTAGAGATTCTGGGTTGAAAAAACAGTGTTTCACCTCCATGCTGCGTAAATCCCAGTAGTCCTTCAAAGCTGATTCTTTAATTTTTTTGTTATGACAATCACTGAAATTTATCTGTGTAAATGCACAGGACATCTGGAATTAATGGTTTCAATTAATGTAGTTCATAAAAGTGGTGCTCCAGAACATACGTCAGTGAGAACTAGATAAGTAATTTTTATTTGGGGGATGTGGGATGATGGAATCAGGGGTTCAACAATGAGGCAGGTGTCTGTGAATAGCTAAGTAGGGCACTGAGGGGAACAAACAATTCTGACTTGTTCTTTGTATACTTCAGCACAGTAATGCTGATTTCATACAAAAATGGGAAATCCCAGTTGAAGGAGAATGATAGACATATATGCATATGCATCTGCAGATACTTGCACTTCTCCCCCTTTTCCCCCTCTTCCATTTGGGATACAAAAAAATAAAGCAGAAGTTTTGTTACACTCTGGCTACACAGAGATTCTCCAAAAGTTAAATAAATGCTCAACATAATAGGAATCACTCAGATTTAGGTCAGCAAACTGCAAGCCTCGCTAACTCCCAACACAGGAGTACTTAACCTTTGAGTAACACGGGTGGCCTTAGCCTGTCACGCAAGCCGAGCCTCCCTTTCTCAGCTTACACCGCATGGCGTAACATGCTACACAGCCTGGCATAGCTACACATCACTGCTAATGCATCATGATACATGAGTAGTACCAGAACCTAAAACATATGAAAATTAGAGAGCCACAGAATGCAGAAGTCCTTTGAATACATTTTCCATTCTTAAAAATCATTAAAATGCTTTTAAATTAAGTATAGTATTTATAGATTTAACTATGCTATTTATAGATAAAATAATAATTTATGTAAAATTTACAAAGCCCTTACAGGCTTTGCTTCTGTTTACAGATAAAAGTATCCGCAGAAACTGCTGTTGATCCAAATGCCTGTCTAATACATAATACTTCACAGCCTCACAAAATGCTGCGTATGAAAGGATGGAAACTGCTTTTTGGCCCACTTTCTACACTGACATACTGAAGAGGAGGGATAGTCTTGTGGTTGAGACACTTGGCTGGGACTGAGATGACCTGGGTTCAGTTTCAGACTCCGCTACAGACTCCCCTACGTCCTTACACAAGTGACTTAATCTCCCTGTATATTAGCTCCCCACATGTAACGTGGGGCTGCCAATACTTCTGGATGCTGGTGGGGTTTTTTCCTCTTCAGACTACACAGCTTTTGGGAGACAGACTTGTGTGTTTTGTGAATGATAAAGGAAACCTCAAGCTGAATTCAGGCCTCTTGGCATTACTGTAATAAAATGAGAAAAGATCTTTCATGTAATGTTTTTTGTGTTAAGGCTCTTCAAGGCTTTTTTGTGTTTGTTTTCTTTTTTAGTTTTACATTCAATTAATTGTCAGTTTCTAGTAAAAGACCAGAGGAATTAGCTCCTGAGAATTTCTGTGCTGGGCAAGTGCAACAAGCAGCAGAACACATTCCACAGAGGAACTCATGCACAATCAATTAGGTCGTCTAATTAATTTTCCAACTCAATAGACACTATGAACTCTTTTTTTTTTTTTTTTTTT